>NC_051054.1:18930898-19230898 GCF_904848185.1 Acanthopagrus latus | reverse complement strand
TACAGTGTACATGATACAAAGTAGTTTTTGTTTCCTTCTCGGCTGTTCTTTTTCGAGTTAGCCGCTAACTGCTGCTAGCTTCTTTTTGTATCCCCAAGTGCCGGTTAACACACTTCACAGCTCTGTTCTGTCCTGCAGGCTGTCCAGGTCATATGGTTTGGTTCTGTCTCTACCACCGCTGCAGGGTGAGAGGTGGAACAACAACGCAACCCATCTGCCTTCATCCCTTACATCCAGGATGGTGAAGCAGAACAGAGGTGCAGCAGTCCCACCTTGATCAGGCTGTGTAAAAGGGGCGACAGACAGAGCATACAGTACATCGTAGTTGTAGTCTACTGTATATTAACATTACACTGATTTAATTATTGAAGTATTCAGCAACAAAAAAACTTTGTGTGTGTTCTCTTAAAATAATATCTGCGCAGATGTGAAGCTGATGGTCTATTTATTTTCTCTGTGTTTGACTATTATTGTTTTCAACTTATTGATTTAGTTTAAGTGGAGCATGTCTGCTCAACTGATTTATACAGCAACAAACTGAGAACTGAAGTAAAATGAAGGTTGATCCATGAACAGTAATCACAGATTGCCTGTGATACTACAGACTCTTGATATGACCACCCAGTGCAGAGACTACATCCCAGAAAGCTTTAAAAATTGTGTTTATCATGTTAAACACATACACTTAAATCAAAGGGGAACATCTGGGCTCGAAGTGACACTAATTAACAGTATTAAACTTCTCTGCTATCAAAAAGACTTGGCAGGAGAGGAGGGAGACACAGTGTAAGGCAACTTGACTGCTCTAAACATCACTTGATGGTGAGCCTGTCTGAGCCACCACCATGGTCTGGATTGGACACATGTTTTAGCCCTATCAGAGACAGGTTCCGTATGGCCTTACTTTACTCTTGTACTGAAATTGTTGCTGGACAACCATCAAATCACTTGAAGAAATCACAGGAAGTACAACCAGCTGGTCCAGGACCTGTCACCAAGACAGTCACTTAAAGACTTATTAATATACATATTTTAGAATGAGTCAAAGACACTTTAACAATGACATCAGGTGCTATTCTGCTCTGAGATGAGTCCACTGAGCTGTAAGACTGCAGTGGACCCTGACTGTACAGCGAGAAAACACAAGACATGAGAGCCAGCAGGGTTTTGTACTCACAGACAAACCTGCTTCAACCAGTACATCCTGTGTGTATACAGTAACCTGGCAGCCGGTGATGTGCAGTACTGTACATTTTTGTACAACTACCATACAGAGGCACCACCACATGTCAAACACACACCACTGAATGTGTCTGTGACCTTTAAAGAAGACCATGCTCATGTACTTTGGGCTAAAGAGAGAGCTGGGGAAAATGAAAGGCCATTCGGTATCATGTAGCTCGGGTTCCATCAGACTGAAAGTGCAATACAAAAGAATTGAATTCCCTATTCTCAGATGAGCCATGATGGCTCCTGTAATTTGAAAAGCAGAGAAGCAATTACTTTAGATTCAGCACAGTGCTGCACGCCTGCTGCTGACAGCCTATAGGTGCTGCTGAAGTCCGGCCTGCCTGAGCCAGCCTCTCTCTGTGAACACTGCAGATCCTGTCTCAGACAGACTACCTACCACCATGAACTACAAGACTAATACATATCTTCACATGTTGTAAGAATGTTGTGTGTTTACATAGGAATGTGTATTCAGTGTATTCAATAGACAGGTGCTCATCTTAGCACTCTGAACCACACTGCATGATTCAGTCGTGGCTTCCTGCTGCTCACTTCTTTACTCGCCACAGATTTTAACCATTTTGACCAGATTCTTATTTTCTTTACGGTCCAAGATGGAAAGGGCTTCAGCTCAAAACAAATAGGTGATGTCACATACAGTGTGCTTTGTATGTTCCACCATGATTGCATCGCTAAAAAGAGTTGTTGAAATTACCTTACAGCTGCACTAATCAATATTTTTCTTGGACAAAAGGTGAAAGATGTCACTCATAAAGGGCTTTTAACACTGCACTTCGCCCCGGGGCTCAAATCATTAAGGCCCACAAGCACTGAAAGTGATAATTGATCTGCCTCAACTGAAGCAGGTTGTTTAATGTTCCCGTGGCCCACTGCGGCCATCAGACTCTAAAATGCCAACACCACAGAATTAGCAGAATTTGTGGGAAAAGTCGCTATTTATGCGTATTTTTCTAGTACCCATATTCACACAAAGATCTCCCAACACATGCATACATGTGTAACCTCAGTGTTACAGACCAGGATAAGTTTTTACAAAAGCTGAATTCTGTCATTACTGATGAGTGATTTCACAGCAGTGTGTCCTCACAGGACACAGCAGCATCTCTCTGTGTCCCTCTTGATTTCTCTCATGTGTTTTGTCCTTTCAGCTCCGTCCAAACACCGCGGCTGCAAACACGCAGATACGGTCAGTGGGTCCTCATTCCAAACCACAAGGCAGAATGAATCAAACACCAAGGCAGTTTGATGCTTTTGATGAGTCTTTGCACATTTAAAACATCAGACGCTTTCAGTGCGTTCGGCCCTTGTGAACGTTATTAGTCCCAGGCTAAGAAAGCTTTCGCACCGACACAATCCTGGAATATTTCAAAGCGGGCAAAACCCATTTTAGGCCCAGGACTTGCTGGCCATGCTCTGGAGTTTGTGGGATTCTCCTGCTAAAAACCGTCTGAACAGGGGGCTGAAAGGAGCAGGTATGAAATATGGCTCAAACAAACAGAGCAGTCAAACATCACTGTACAGTGTTGCTCCATGTTTGACTGGGTGTTTAATCCAGGGCTGGTGAATTGTATCGTCCTGGGCTAATGTTAACCCTAGGCTGACTATATGTAGTGTGAAAATCCTCAATTACAAAGCCCACAGAACAATTTTCAATTGTGTAGTTCTACTCTGGAACGTATAAGTATCTTTTAGCACATTGTTTTGGTTTTTACAACCCATTTCTTCAATGTTCAGTTCAAGCAAAACCACTCTCATTAAACCCAATCCAGTCCACATGTGGCTGAGTAGGTTTGGTACAGGACCTTAAAAAATTGAGTTTGAGTCTCGTTTGTACAGACATAGTTAGCAGAAGTTAGCAAGTAGCTGTCTAACACAACAGGTGGTGAGTTGGTGGAGGATATATTGGGGTTCCAGTGGAAACATGACCCCAAATCAATTCTGATATTATCAATGTGAAAACAGGCAACTACGCTGTAGCTCTAAGTGAAATTTTGCCCCAAAGAGGCCAAAAAATAAAACTTAAATATACAGCGAGCATTTCACATTGCTCATTACAGCATGTCTCCAAAATTATTATCTTTAATTATTATCTATAATGTGCAGCCTGGGGTGTATTTTCATCAAAGCTCAGCTATAAATAAAATAGTATGGAAGCTATATTTTATTTTCTGTCCTTGTTTAACTGATTTGAAGCCAGCGAGAGCCATAAATCTAATGGCTTTGGCATCAATATTGCTATGAATGAGTCCAGTATCTAGAATTCAGTAGCTGTCCTTCCTGCGAGTCACTGTGCCTTTTTCTTCCTTGCTTAATTTCAGATTAATTCAATATGCCACTTTAATAAAGTCCTCACCCATCTTGCATCCGAAGGTGTAAAACACTATGATTTATTCACCACTCTGCTGTACTGCCAGCATTAAATAGCTTGTGGGTTAATTGTTAAGGCGTACTGAGGGTCCCTGGGAAAGGATCAATCATACACAGCTGTAATAATGACTTTCTAATGGTTCATTGAGGCTGCCTTCGTGCCCTGCAGAGTCCGCCTTTATTCACACATCATGGCCAACAACTTTTTATGTCCTTCCTCCAGATGAAGGGCGTATCAACTTCAGCAGCTCAGCGCCTGTGTTATAAATCAGCTCATTTAACATGGAAGGCTTCAGAAGTTCAGAGTGCAGAATCACTCAACTTGGATGCACTTGTAGGCATTGGCTTTAGGGAGACTGTAGTGTGTAAGGGGGGCCTCCGCTGCAATCATATGGTGCTGTGTGTTTTTCTATGTATTATTAATGATCTGGGGTGCTAGTTTGTTATTCATGGGAAGTGAGCCCTGAGGAGTGTGCAGGGGAGTGAGCCCTGGTGGGAGGCAGAGAATGATAGTGTAAGGTAGCAGAGAGCATTTGTAAAACCAGTCAACCAAGGACGGCGCGAAACTTTATAGTCTCTAAAGATTTTCAAAATGAGAGAGATGAGATCTGTTTCTTTATGTGTGGAGCCTGCAGAAGTAAGAGCTACAGAAGCTGATGCTGGGAAGCTGAACAGAACTTACTCTCACATGTGCTTTAACAAGGTTACATATTCCACATGGCATGCCAATATGCAGCTATAAAACCCACAGACACCTGTACCTGTCTGTGCAGCCCACCCTCACTTTCAGCCCGGTTTGTACACTCAGGATATTTGTCTGAGACCACAGCGGTACTGAGCCTGGATGGATGTGATGGGAGGAATGCCAGTGGTGCATCAGGTGTGACTGAGCAGACAGAGCTCTCTCACACACACATGCACACATTTCAGTGTGTGATATTACACTTATTATTATTATTATCATTATTATCATTATTATTATTATTATTATTATTATTATTATTATTATTATTATTGTACTAATCTTGTTACACTTGAATGCTTTTGTAACATTGTCGTAAAATAACATGTTACATATGTACTGCGATAATGTTTGACTATGCCCTGAGATGAGATCAGTAATCCCTACAGAGCAAACATACATCGAAGACCGATCAAGTAAGAAAGCCAACTCACCAGGTGTGATGTTGGCAGCTGCAAGAAAATATGTCCCACAAGCAACTGTTGACAAGCTCATCAGTTTCATTTGAAAGTCCACAGCCAGTCACAGTGGTAGAACAGCCAGCGTTCATGAGTCACCCATGTCCAGACCCACCATCCACACCAGACGCTGCTGGTCACATGAGTAAGACTGATTGTACAATACGACCACTGATTGTTGGTCAGCTCATCAGTTCAGCAGTTACCGTGGTGTCACATGCCATTGGTATAAAGGAAGAGAGATCCTGGGATCCTTGTTTTTTGAGGGCATGAAAGACACCTACAAGAGACTTTCCCAGGCAACCTTTGCAAAATTCCAGGGTACTTGGAACAAAACTTGGCAATCTCATTTGGCTAATGAAGTCATAGAGGACAAGTGTCTGCAACATGGTGGAATTCAACCCACTTTGTCACTGAAACGATAGCATGCATTTTCAATGAGAAGAGGCAAGATGCCATCAGGAGTGTGTGAGGGGAGGTCAAGATGAAAATGTGAGTAAAATGAGGTACCTACCGTGTGTGCAGGGAGTACTGTATCACTGGTGAAAGCTTCTAACATGCTGCTGGTAATTCACCAGCGACTATCCAATCTAACCAGGCTGGGTGCTTCAATCAAGATCACCAGAGCCCTGCCAACCGGCCTGCAGAAGCGTTCTGGACAGATGATGGAGGATCCAGATTAGCTGTGGCTGCAGTCATCTTACCCAAGTCCAAGACCTCCTGGACTGACAGAGCAGGTGTAACAGAGGCTGGTGAGGTAAGAATCTGTCAAAGGTGTGTGTGTGTGTTGATATGTGTGCACACATGTGTGATGCTAGGGCATTAACATCAAGCCTAAAAGGTACTCATTGGTGAGCTCCCCAAATTCTCAAGCATCCTCATGCTTGATTAAGCAGATTTAAGTGTGTGTGGGTTCAGGAAAATTCACTGAAATTGAACAGAATTTGCCAAAGCACCAAGATGTCGTTTCACGTGCGTAAAGGCTCTAACTGCAACGACAGAGCATGAGAGTGAGCATCAGCAAAGAGAGTCACCTGATGATGGCGATTTCTTCTCCAGAAAGTCACAGTTGAGCTTGACAGTTATTTTGCTCGTGCCACAGACAGCACAGAGCTGCTTCAGTCCTTCCCAGACATTAAGAAGCTCTGCCTCAAGCTGAACACAGCCCTGCCTGCTGCTGCTGCTGCTGCATGTGCAGGGTTTTGTAGCTGTGCTGGTTTACTCTTAACTTCAAATCAAAACTCTGCTGGCTTTGAAAATAAGCTAATAAAATAAAAAAAAATAAAAAAAAATGTTTGTGGACTGTGCAACATTTTGTTTGTACTGTTCTACGCAGGTTTGAAAAAAAAAAAATATATATATTGGTATTCTGAAGTCATTCCATGGGGGTCGTAGCACTAAAAAAGAATGATCCACTATTTTACAGCAGTGTCTTTCACAATGTCAGCTCATGGAAAAAAGTGTTTTGGGCCCATGTGATTACACAGTTTGGCCGGGGTCCACTCGCTGCGCTCCGGACCTGCTGACCAATCACATTCTGACTTCCTGACTGTGTGGCAGCTCTAAACAGCATGTGATTGGTCCTTCTCTGATGTGTATGTTGCCATGTCTCTGAGCGAAGTCCAAAATTCATATTGGGCTGTTTGATCCAAGACAGGTGTTTGAGACTCGAGTTGGATGATTTTACAGTCCTGCGATGTGAGTGAGTCCCACTGGGATACATCAATAATATGAAATTCATGATATACATTCCTTGTAGTTTCTGTTTGACTGCATGTACATCTTTCAAACTCAGTCATTCTCCTCTTGCATGAGGTTAAACTTGCCCACATCACTTCACTAATTAGCTGTATACAACTGTTAAATTGCATCATTTATCGTACATCTCCTCGCATCCCTGTGGTAGATCTGAGGTCCACAGCCTGAGACCTGGTTATGAGAAGGAAAAGCCGTGTTTGGACATGACTGGCTAATTACAGAATGTTGATTAGATGCTCCAGAGATTTAGATGCATTGTTAGGCAGATAATTGCTTGCAATATCTCCCTGAGAGACAGAAGTGAATGAAAGGATGAAAGAATCCCTTTTTGATGAGTTTAAAAGTCTGTTGGTGAAATTTGTTTGCACATTAGAACTGTTCCACTGCATCAGTTTATCTCCTGTCGTTGTTGTGGTTTTGTCAATGAGCAAGGATTCTGATTCGGAAGTCATTGGGTCATTAAAATGAAAATCTAGTGGCATTCTACATGTTAAAGTATGACATAATTTGTACAAGGCTGTAGTGTGTAAGGGGGGCCTCCGCTGCAATCATATGGTGCTGTGTGTTTTTCTATGTATTATTAATGATCTGGGGTGCTAGTTTGTTATTCATGGGAAGTGAGCCCTGAGGAGTGTGCAGGGGAGTGAGCCCTGGTGGGAGGCAGAGAATGATAGTGTAAGGTAGCAGAGAGCATTTGTAAAACCAGTCAACCAAGGACGGCGCGAAACTTTATAGTCTCTAAAGATTTTCAAAATGAGAGAGATGAGATCTGTTTCTTTATGTGTGGAGCCTGCAGAAGTAAGAGCTACAGAAGCTGATGCTGGGAAGCTGAACAGAACTTACTCTCACATGTGCTTTAACAAGGTTACATATTCCACATGGCATGCCAATATGCAGCTATAAAACCCACAGACACCTGTACCTGTCTGTGCAGCCCACCCTCACTTTCAGCCCGGTTTGTACACTCAGGATATTTGTCTGAGTCCACAGCGGTTCTGAGCCTGGATGGATGTGATGGGAGGAATGCCAGTGGTGCATCAGGTGTGACTGAGCAGACAGAGCTCTCTCACACACACATGCACACATTTCAGTGTGTGATTACACTTATTATTATTATTATCATTATTATTATTATTATTATTGTACTAATCTTGTTACACTTGAATGCTTTTGTAACATTGTCGTAAAATAACATGTTACATATGTACTGCGATAATGTTTGACTATGCCCTGAGATGAGATCAGTAATCCCTACAGAGCAAACATACTGGCATTTTGTCCTGAGAGCCTGATTTGAGTGATTATTTTTGTTCGAGCTCTACATATTTTGTTTGTTACCTACCCTAATAGAAAAAAAAAACATTAGAATATAGTAAATGCTAGCATACTTAAGTATAGTTGTAGCCAGCCTAATCATACTTCAAGTATGTAAATGATTAGTTAACTTTAAATTCACTAGTTTGTACATGCTTGATTAGTTAACTGAAAGTGGACCTTAGAGTCTTATATAAAATACTGTCATTATGGTAATAATACACCATTAATATCTGTTATCTCTAATGTTATTATCAGTAATAGTGTGATCAGATAAACTACTAGTTTATCTCAATTATTGAAAAAGGAAGTTAATCATAAATATACTTTATTATTACTTTGCTGTACTATTTTGTACATTACTTCAGCTTACAGTATTGTAACTATTGTGCACACTGTACAATATATAATAAAGACATAGTTAATAAAGTTGGCATGGTTGGTTCCTTCACAGTTTCCACAGGAAGGGGAGGTGAGACGAACAGGCTTAAGTAAACTAGCTGGCCTGCACAGAATATGAAAACACCTGTACCTGTACGTGAAGCAATAATAATATTATTAATAACAACAACAACAACATTGATAATAATAAGAAGATTTTGGTTTTATGATGTGCCATTCAAGACAACCAAGGACACTCTGAATGAGGGAAAACACAGAAAAAAGAATGACACTTAAAAATAATTATCAGAAAAAAATGTTAATCTTAAACTTGTTAAACTTTGCTACATGGCTCCTATGTATATTTAGCTTTTAGCTTCACAGCACATTTATCTTGATGTTGTCATGTTGAGCGATGTAGTAGCTTATTATAGAATACAGTTCTGTTTGGCTGTGATCTTCCCCCTTAACGTTGGAATCAGGAAAAAAAAAAAAAGGTTTCTGTTCTTTTCTCTTGTTATATTGTAATATTATCTTTTAATAAGTGCATGTGCAGTTTTAACACAGTGTAAAATCAATGGGTACATCTATAAAAATCAATTCATGACTTTGTGACTTTTTCTTAGCTAAATAATTTTAATTTATTCAAGCGGCAGCATCAAAATAATGTCCCTTCTGAAAATGAACCAGCACTACAGAGTTAACTGAGTCTGACACAAACTTTCTGATAATCCTGCCTTTTCTCTCCCTCTGCTGCACACACAAAACACACTTCAGAGATTCTTAAACATTCAACAGTCACCCATCCACGAATAAGCACAAACTAAGATCCACAGCGCTGCTGCAGTGTTGGATCCAAGCTAATTGTCTCCTTGCACAAAATGCTAAGCCTACACAAGTCAGCCGTGAAGAGGTCTTGTATCATAAATCAGATGAAGTGGGACGCATTATGTCCCTTGGCTTTGGCCCTAAATGAACTGTACCGGCATTTAACTCAAAGAAACAAATGTCTTGTAATAAGTAAGACCAATGACATTACTCCTCCTAGTTTCCTTCATGCTCCATTGGAGCGTACTGCATGCTGTCGGTGCAGCTCGGTCTGGCTGTTCCTTGAACTATCCACCTGCAGGTAATTATCTCATTTCTGCATATTCAACATATCGTCATATTTCTCATCAAGGGAATAGTCCATTAAACTGTCCCCTTTATTTCCCCTCCCGGAATGACAGCATTTTCTTTTGTGATTCTGCTCATATAAATCAATGGGAGTGTCGCATACAATAGGCTTCACTTGAGGGATCACTGTACTGCTTCCATTACCATGAGGGCTGACTGATAAGGGATGAAAGGCATCAGTCTGCTGTTATAGTCCTGGCTTGGCTTATAGTTGATGTACGTACTGGGAGATAAAAGGAGGTATAAAAGAAAAGTTAGTCGTAGCTCCTTAGAGTGTTAGATGTCCCTCTGTTGGTCTCTGTTATCTATGCTCAGTGTTAGATACGTACACAGGCAGAGTCCTCTGTCCATACTGTTGATTTCACTAGTGTTAATTTTCTGAAAGCTCATGGATTCATAAGAAACAGAGCAGTGCCGCTGGAAATCATGGAGGTGGTGTAGCCAAAAGTTAATGCAAGATGATAAGAATCCAAGTTTGAACAATAACACATCTGAATGTCTTTGAATCTGAACGGCTTCAGCTGTCTACAACACTTGACTGTGTTGTCCTCTGTGTGCATTATCATGACCGTCGCCACCATGTTCTTTGTTGTCAGGAACTATCGTCTCTGAGCTGCCCTCTCCTGGATTCCTCTCCTCTCCTTGACGCATAAAAATATACAAGATCTCCTACATCATGCTCCGTGAACATGGTGCTTTGAGGTTAATAATTAGATCGTCATCCAAAGACTGTGTCAAGGTACAGAGAGTATGTTTGTGAGGCAGAAACAAGCTTTATGTCATGTGGAACCAGCTTTGGAGTGCTCGCTCTGGATTATGAACCATGTAATTATGTCCACAGGGAAGGAATCCTGCGCTGATTAAAAGGAATAGAATATGAGTTGCTCCTATGCCAGATGCAGCTCTGAACAATTCGACTCTCTTGAAATGTATACCAGGACCTTGAAAGACATCAGCAAACCCTCAGAATGTGAAGATGTTATTACTAATCAAGGAAGTCAAAGTTCTGAAACAACAGCAATACGTTGCTGTTAGCTTGTCGAATGATCTTTTTCTGACGTTCAGTCTGCACACACTTCATGCCATTTACCGCAGCTAATAAGCAGATCTTACATTTTGCTGAATCACAAAGGATCCAAGCAGCATTTTTATAATTAATCCACTTAAGTGGGTCTCAGTTTTTATCAGCAGCTGTGAGAGACCTCCTCCACCGCCTCTCCACCACCTATTGTCTTTACATTTCAACTCTAATGATCCTGAACACTTCGGAATGCTTACTGAGGTGGAATGGATCGCTGATGAATAATAATGCTGGGGCATAATTTGGTCCTGCTTTGTTTAAATAAATGTTAGAGTGAGGCAGGTCATTAAGTAAATGAGTGTGTGTTAAGGACCTCTGATGCCAACCATGGAGGCAAAGAAATATTAATTGCAGTGGATGCTAATAAGTTCAGTGAGGTGGGATGATAACAGCCTGTCAGCATTCCACCTTAACTCTCCCCCAAGTTACATCGCATTTGGAGAGCGACACTTCTCCACTGGCAGGACGGCGGCTAGCGGAGCAAGCAACTGCTAACATGAGTTGTTCAAAAACTTTTTTTTTTTAGTAAACTCTGTGCACACAAACAATGTTCTTAATGCTCATGTTCATGTGTAGAGACCCTGGTGATACTACGAGCAAAGTTTCATGTTGTCTTCTTAGTGTTTTAAAAAATTGATGCTATAGTAAAAGTGCCCGTAGCACTCCCAATGAAAATGAGTTTGACCCGAAAATGAACAAAATCTTAAAAGCGCCTCTTTCATTGTAATTATGCTTTTACAACAAGGTTTGACTCATTTACATTCACAAAAAAAGCCTAGGTTGCATTTTGGCGAGAGCTTTGCTTTCCCCAGCACTCGTTTTGGTTTTTCTGTATTCCTCATTTTTTTGTATCACTCAGCTTTATTCAATTAAAGCTCGCCTTTGGTTCCCCCATTGCCTGCCTCCAGCATCCCTACACAGCTTCAGCAGGCTCATGGTGAACATAGCATTGACATGCAGTGTTGGAGATGCATTTCATTTGATATGTGTGTTTCATCATTTCTTATTAAGAAGCCTCCCCGTTCTCCTGTTTAATTATGCTTGTTGTTAATGCACGCTCAACATTTCCGCTCTGTTCACTTGATGTCCTGATCAGATTAAAATGTACTTTTCAAAAGCATCAATTCCATCAGTACACCAACGTATTAAAGTCATACTCACCACTGTGCCTCGACCACAGGTTTGGACTTTAGCCTACAAATCGTGCGTTAATATCAGGTTTGAAGACCATGCATGGTCATAGAAAATATAATGACAACTAGGACAGTAGTTGAGATATCATTCACTAGAGCGAGACAAACAGCATACATCACCAACATATCAACATCACTATCTTAAGGGCCCATTTTCAGCAGTGTAAAATAAAAGACAGGAGGTACTTTTTGCATACAGAGTCGTGGCAAAAGACAGAGGCATAGACATGAGGTGGGAAAGTGAAGTGAAGCCAGAGGGAGGGACAGAAAAAGACAAATGAGAGGAAGAGTTTTTTCCACCTCATCATACAGGGAGTGTCCACAGCTCACAGGTGAAACCCCAGTGAATCATTCTGTACTTTGGAGTTGAGAGCACAGTCTGGAGAATGATGGCCTATTTTCAAACACCATATACCATTCAAATGCATTTTGTTTGGAGATTATGGGACCAATTACTATACTGCAATGACTTATTAGGGTCAGTTATGGAGAATATAAGGCACATGTGTTGTCTCACCTGACCTGCCAACATGCCCTGATGAATGCAGCTTCACACTTTGCTGAACTTAAATAGCAGCAAGAGACCACTTTTAATTTTCCAAGTGCTCAATAGTTCAGCTTCATGTTCAGCATTTGTAACAGCTTTTCTTCCTCTGCAGGCCGATAAGGCTCAACGTCAGGATCACTGCAACTTCTGCAGGTGCATCATTTCGAGTATCCTGATGGGCTGTACGTCCACCTGGTGCTGTGTGACAGCTGCACTGCCCTCAACCGTAAGCACACAGAACTATGATGTGTTGTGTTGCTGTCCTACTCTGTGGACTTCAGTAGTTCATGAAGTCCATTAAAGTGTGTGACATAACAATTATGACTCCCAAAGTGAAACTTTATGTCCATTAGAGACAGACATAGCAGACCTTGGTCATATGCTGACACTTGGGGTTAGGTTGAGGAAAACTTTGGTTTGGTTTCTTTATAATAACTATGAGGTACTGTACCTTATGTCAGTAACTCAGTTACAAGAAGTATGTGATGTCACTTAACCATTCACCATCCTTTCTACATGGAACATAGAAAGGACGGTGTGTCCTATTCTTGTTGGACCCCACTGTCCACCCTGTCTTCCTCCTTGGGTGGTCTTTCTTCTACTTCACAGTCCTGACTGCAGCAAACTTTAGAATTTATTTAGGAAAATGATCTTATTTGTGGCTCCACTGTATCCCCCTAAATTAATAAGATACAACTCACAAGGTACTTCCACACATCTGCTGTTCAACACTCCAGATGCTCACTGCTTGGGAATCCGTGAATACTGCACTACAGTCAAATTAAGTGCCATATCATTAATTTGCACTGTTTCCAATATCACTTTGCTGGAGGAAAACCAATGTGTCCGTTAAAAACATATATTATTGGGAAACTGGATTTGATGCTCACACATCCCCTCTTACCTGTGATGCTAAGGAGAAAAGGTCCCAATAAATAATGTGAGAGCCTTAAGGAGCCCTGAGCCATACGGATGTGATTGGATCAGCAAGCAGCGTATATCTTGATCATGGTCAATTTGAACCCATAAAGATAACATAAGTACAGGCTGTTTGTCACAGTCTCAGTGAGGGAGCACACGGTGTCTGGTCCCGTGTCCTCATAGCTTCAGCTGTAGTTTACACTGATTACTGAACGACTGTCAGTTGTGTTGGTTGCTCGTAGTCGAAGTAGGATTTATGGACTGAAGCTTTTCATTGAAGTCGATCATAGAGACAAGGAGTATTTGTTCATGGTGGTTTATGTCTGCATGATTTAAATCGTATTTGCATAAATTGTATGGTTTAATGCTGCCTATCAAACAGCTTCGTGTTGAAAGCCCGAGGCAATCTGTCTTACCCAAATCCTCAAATTGCAGTCTTGGAAATGCTAAATGAGTTTACTCCAGTCACATGTCTCATAACAATAAACACTTGACCTAATTATGTCTACAATGGAAAAACATGTAAATATGCTTAGCCATGGAAATACATTGCAGAGCTCTTTGTTTGGTTATGCAATAGCACTGATGCAGTGCCACAGCTGAGTAAGATGGCTGTGGTTATCGGAACTCAGCTCTTTCTCGCCTCAAAATGCACTGATTGAGAAAGGATTAGTGTGCTTCAATGTTTCCCCTGAGCCTGCGAAAAGACGCTGCTGGGGATATGAGGATTTGCTAATAGCAGGGTCATATCCTGCACAAACAATTAACCAGGGAAAGGAGGGAAATGAGTGTGAAGGAAGTTACCACTGAGCTCGCCGCAATCCTTTGCAGCTCATTTCAAAGTCAGAAGGGGTTCGGAGCCCGACTTGTTTTTCTAACTCAGATAGTTTGGGCGAAGATTAATGAGGATTCTTTGAAGAAAGGCTTGTTATAGAAAACACAATTTCAGAGGGAGGAATCCATTTTGAGTAAACAGCTATTCTTAAAATGATTGGGGGAGATGACCTGCCGTGTCCTTTAATTCACTGCCAGCAGACGTGTTAAATGGTGTGAAATCCTGCATGCTTCTGAACTATTCCATTTATTTGCAAACGCTGCAACGTGTCTTTGAACTTACTGTACTAGCTTTGCAACACTGAAAGAATAACATTTGATATAAGTTTTTCACCCTAAATTACATAATTAAATAATCTCCATCAGTAAACTGGACGCTGTCTGATTTTTTTCAATACAAGTTACCAGAGACAGTAACTACAACAGCACAATAGTGAAAGGAGACGTACAAACAAACAACAGCGAAAATCTAAAACACCGCCATTCAACTGCAGGAGCCACCTGTCTGTGCTGCCAGGACAGAAATGTGAGGAAGAGTCGGTAGGACAGACAGGAGGACAGACAGGATGATTTTCATTTTTCCACTTACAACTGCGGTATTGTGTTTGTTCCCACAGACACAACCAGTTACCACATTACTGTTGTTTGGTTCTGTTATGTTGCTTTGTGGATCATTTCTCCTTTGTTTGTTGAGTGAAGGATTTGTTTGGTTGTCAGAAAGTGGACACCATCAGACCAACGCGCTTCCGATCTGAGCTGCCAGCATTACCATTTACAATACGCCGTCTCGTGTCTGTTGCAGCTCTGATATCACCTCTGGTGTAGGACAAAGTAGAAGTAGGATGAAACTGTCCCCCATTCCGCCTCTGTAACTTTCACACCGACAGCGAGGCGGAGCACTGGCTCAAGATTCCAACCTTGAAAGGGCAGTGTGAAGGACATTTCTTATTACAATTGGGGAAGGAAATGTATTAGAATCCGGATTCTGAAAGACGAATCCATTATATGTATAAATACTTTTGTGTTCCTTTCTGTTTTTGTCTGTGTACTTCTATTTCACATATTGCTAATTTTTGTTATATATCTAAAGGGGTCATGGTAGATAAAATGTGTTTTCAGCATGCAAAACTCCATGTTTTACTAACTCAAAATTTCGAGAATTACCATTAAAGGAGAGGAGAGACTCCTGACCAGTTCACCGATCATAAACACACTGCCTAGCCTCCAAAGATAGAACATGTGGAAACGTGGGTTTTTGTGCTACTTTTCTTTTTGGCCATTGCTGTTGTGTTCTTGTAAACTAATTTTGTCTTTTTGTTATGCATGCAATTTTCTTTCTCTTATTTGACAGCCAAGTTTCAACGCCAGCTAAGCCTATTATATCTCTGTTACAAGTCTATATAAATGTATAAATGTTTTTTTTTTGTTTGTTTGTTTTTTTTTCCCCCAGAACTTTGAAAGCCAGCTCCAAATCATTAAATTATCAGGCAAAACCAATAATACCGGAGTAATTTATTTGCCATCAGCATGCTGAGAGAGGTGCAGACAGACAAGCACACCTGCTCTGTTCTACACAAAGACCACTGAGTTGCTTCTAGTGGAAAGGTCTGCTGGCAGACTCCCAACACCAGAGGAACTTGGTAAAACCTGTCAGCCGGTAACCACACGTGGTCTCAGGGACAACACCTACCAGAATGCCCTGAAGAGGTTTCACTTCACCCTCTAGTGGTGTGGGTTCCGACAGAGCTCAACGGTCCGGCCTTAACAGCTCATAGTAGGCATGAACCATCTTCTCAAACTCCTCATGACTGGGTTAATGTCAAATTATGATAATAAAAGTAATCTTTTTGACAGTTATTCAACTTCCAAATGTTGTATCTTCCTTCAGTAAATTAGTTACTAGACTCTGTATTGAGAACATGTTTTTTTCCCCCATTCATCAGTGCATTCACTGTCATCATTTTGAGCGCTTGTAAATGGTAAATATTCATGATAATAATTGATTTTATACTAATCCAATGTTGAATATTAATAATATTAATGTAATAATATTTTAATTTAGACCCAGTCGTTGCTCTGTGCATTCCATTTGAGTAGAGAACAGAGATCAGTTTAATTGAGAAGTTGCACTTTAGGATATTTGACTGATGTCGTAATAAATTATTGATTCGATTTTTCCTCTTCGGAGCTGGTGCCCCTAAAACGAGTGTAAAATCATTGAGATTCCACTACACTGCCAACATTTAGCAGCTGTTTGAACACACTGTTTCAACTGACTCCACCATTTACACTCGAGGAGACATGTCAAATGCATTTTTAGCCCAGGTCACTCCAGAAGCCTAGAGCGGCTTCATAGACGGAGAGAGCCCAAGCAGAGCAGCAGCAGGCTGTGGTGCAGCAGGAACTCTAAAAGTCAACACAACAAGAGCCACACTAACGCCTTCAAGACAACTCTCACAAGTCAGACTTGTGAACTCGGGACAAATCCACGTACCATGACTTAACTCAGTGGTAGTTTTCTGACTTCATCTAACAATGTCAGTGGCCATGGCTAAAAGCTAATGTAAAGTACTGTATATTTGTCTGTGCGTAATCAAAATAATGTCAACATATATTATATATCAGTAGATAGCTGGTTACTGTCACCAATCTATAAACCACGTCTGCAGGTCCATCCATCCATCCATCATCTGTACACATTATATGTACGCCGCTTAATCCTCTGCAGGGTCGCGGGGGGGCTGGAGCCTATCCCAGCTGACTTAGGGCGAAGGCAGGGGACACCCTGGACAGGTCGCCAGTCTATCGCAGGGCTACACATAGAGACGAACAACCACACTCTCATTCACACCTACGGACAATTTAGAATGATCAATTAACCTCAGTATGTTTTTGGACTGTGGGAGGAAGCCGGAGTACCCGGTGAAAACCCACGCTTGCACAGGGAGAACATACAAACTCCACACAGAAAGATCCCAGGCGTCCCAACCGGGACGCGAACCGGCGATCTTCTAGCTGTGAGGCACTGGGCCACTGTGCAGCCCTACGTCTGCAGGTCATTAAAGGATTTCTGATTCTGATTCTGAAGTCAAAACTCAAAAATCATATAGTGCTGTAGTGGAGACAGTTAACAGTAAACACTATTCTTATGTTTTCTTTTAAGATGAGGATAACCAGAGATAACTCATGCAGTGTTACTTATTTCATTTTCCCATCATCATCCCCAAAAGCTGTAAATATAAAGGGGGAAAGAAAGTTGTGTGGCAGTGACGTGCTTCAGGCAGCCCATCCTACATACACGTTTAGACAGAAAACATGTAAATCTAGAGGGGATGTCCACTGACAGCTACTTGGACAGTAAACCAATAAACAAAGGCCTCTTCAGGGATAATCAAACTGAAACGTGCTCCAGCAAACTTTAGTGAAATAAAATGTCGAAACTGAACATGTATATAAGGTCTTGGGTTTCAAGGGGTTTCAAAACATGACAGGGCCTAAACAGACCAGGGACTGGATTCAGAGTGAGTCAGAAACTAATTCAGATTGACTGTGAGTGCCACCTGGTGCCATTCCCCACCTCTTTTAAGCCATCACAAAAGGGCATCTTCACACCGTGGCTGGCTGAGAGGGGAACGCCCAAAGCTGCTTCCACTCATCCATCAGGAGTCGGTCTCCACCCTGCACACAGCGGATCTGAACCCACTGCAGTCAGTCCAGAGAGATTCTGAAAATCAGCCAAAGACAAAAAAAGAAAGCCAGTCTTAAACAATGGGACTGCTACTAAGAAGCAAACCCTCTGTCTGATAGACTTAATGAGAGTCAGGTGGCATTGAAATCCCACAAAGCCTAGCTGAGCTCAATGCCCGGATTAAAACCGGCACATGATCTAAGAAACAAATGTGGAGTCAGCTGCCTGAAAATCTTGAGCAGGTGTTTGATCCAGCGAGAGTTTGTAAAAAAAGAGGCAAACACTTGCAGATGCTTCTAAAAAAAGACAAAGACAACAATCATAGTTCCCAGTGAAGTCGAGTGTCTTTTGGGGTTTTCGCAAACCTGACGTGTTCAGTGCTCATGGAAACAGTTACATCCACCCATTGAGTCCCGTCCTTCTCCAATGTGTAGCCCAGGAACACCCATCCTATCAGCCCATCTTCAGAGTTACACAGGTGACACATGTAGAGAGGCAGAGAAAGAGGTCAACTCGCTGGTGAGTCAGAGGCTGCAAGCCAGGGGAGACATGAAGAACTACTGAGTCAATTGAGAGCTTCACAGTTCTCCATTGAAAGAATATTTAAGGCAAGTCTTCGAATTGAAGTTGTTGGTTCTATAATTTTGTAATTGTGGCTATCGTTTATTTATTCGCAGTGCTTTTATAGTTTGGTGCCAAGTGTTTCTCTGTTTGAAACACTATGAGAACCATTATTGTGAGGTTACTATGACCCAGTCCTGCAGACAGCCATGCAGGAATTTCTAAATTCAAAGCCATTTGGGTAAGTTTACTTGGTTGTGGTTTTCTTTCAATAACGTTGAATATCAAAACTGAATCATAACACCTGCGAGGCAAAAACAAGACATCTGTGTTTTCAACCCTTCAATAACGATCAGCTTTCTGCTTTACCTGTGGCGCGAGTATGAACCACCGCAGAGTCTCTCAGTGGGTCCAGTTGAAGCGTTCTATCGCTCATGGTCTAAAGTCCATGGTGTGTGTGCATTTAAAGCATTTCCAGCTCCCTTTTTTCACAGAAAACAGCTGCCTGTTGCTGCTGGATACAGTGTTGCTGACAGTGCTGGGACTGAACCAAACACTTAAGTGAGCTGACAGACACCAAATAACTCAGCTGAGCCTCGTAGTTGGTGAAAATCAGTGTGCTGTTCCTGTGTTGTGACTCATCGCCATCTTAACTACCAAGTCAAGTTTCCATTAACCAGGTGATGAACAGCCAGGCTTCAGCCTGATTACTGCAAAGAGCTTTGATAGAGAGAACTGTACACTTCTTTTTGGCAAAGTCACCCACCCTCACTTCATCCTCATTCATCACCATGTCCTTGAATCTCATAAACAAGATGGGCTTTTTGCCTGTTCTTCCTTCAGTATAATATTAAACTAATTTAGCTGAAATGCCACTCACCTTACTTGTCACTTTTTCTTGTCCTCATTTGTTCTCTTGTCTCTCTGCAGTGTATTTTTTTACCCTTTAAAAAGAAAATGTGCTCCTGCTGATGGGGGTCTCATAAAAAAATGTTAAGTTGATGAGTGTGACAATTATTGCTAGGTTGTTGATCCTGCTGGGGCATTTTACAAGATCCATCTCAGGTTCAATCTTCATTTGTGGCAGCAGCCTTCTCAAACAACAGCCAGAAGTACATTAGTTTCTGTATGTATCATAAAATGCAGCAAGTGTTGTCGTACATTGTGCCTGTATTGCACCTGCTGAGAGAGACATGCACACACTTTTCACACTCTACTGTCAGGTGCATGTTCTCAATATCTTGAAATTAAAATTAAGTAGAGTTTCATGTCGAATTCTGGATGAATACATCTTCTGGAAGTACCTGAATTTCTATCATCTGTGGCAGTCAGGAAGGATTATACAGAAGCCTCCATATTACTGACAGCTGATTTCTGCCTCCATATGTCTTGACAGGAAGCTGTTGCAGAGATCAGTGAGCGTCACTTTTTATTTATGGGACACAGATCACACAGCACTGCCACGGATCTTTCAGTCAGAACTAAATGATTTTCTCTTAGAAAAAGACAAAGAACTGCTCTAGACAGGGACCAACATCAAGTGACAGTAAAGTTAAAGTTGCTCTTTAAATTGTGTGTTGAGTGACCAGTTAATGGTGCCCAGATGCCTCACAAAAGATTTTGGAGGATTCTTTGTGTTCACAGCTGTGAAATGTGTTAACAGCATGTGATATTTGTATTTGAATTGTATGAGGTATTAAATATAATGATGGTAAATGTAGTATTGTTTGTGGCAGTGACAAGTCACTGAATGCTACATAGACTCAAGTATGATTTGGATGTTATTTGGACTCAAACTGGCTGCTGTTAGCCAACAATTTGACGACAGCATTTTACTGCTGGAGAAATCAATGAAAATGTTCATAGTTTTGATGAAGGTGAACTGTTTCTCTGCCCACAGTTTTAGAGACTGAAATTATACTTTTGAAGACAATCTGTCATCTGATTTATGTTATCTAACTCGTAGCCTTGATCTCCGTGTGGTTTAAACATTTCATTTGAAAGTTTCCTGCTACGTGCAATGTGAATAGTCACACAGATCAGTCAGACAACCTGAATCTAAATTTAAATACATTATTCTGATATTGATAATTTATTAAGCCTATGTAATTATTATGTAATTAGCCTTATGTGACTTGTGGGAGAGCTAACTGACAGCTGCATTTGTTTCTGTTGAGGCTTGACAAAATGGGAGGCAGCTATCATTAAATGGAAACTCATGTTAGTCGTTTGGAAAATACAGGTATGATAGTATGCTTTTTGATATTTCAGGCCAGTGTCACAGTTGATTTTATTATTCATTTATTTTTTGCACATGGTAAATTAGCTGAGCTAGCTAGGTCTGAGAAGTGACATCTGATGTCGACATGCATGGAGTCACTTGCTATCTTCTGTAAAAGACTGACTTGTTCAGAATTCACCTAGACACGCACAGCATGACTCCCCCCCAAAGGAAAACAAACAAACAAACAAAAAGAAACGTATATGCACTTCTATGTTCTTGTTATGTCACTTTGTTTTCTGTGCGTCAAATAGATCGTGGCATCTTCACATCTGTTCCATTTTAAAAAAGAGGCTTTCTGCTGGAGTACAGGGGAGAAGTAATAAGCAATCAAGAATGTGAAAGGAGACAGAGGCTTTACCATGACAGCCTCGAGCTGTTCATGTTCCAGTTACATATCAATGGAAAACTGTGGTGATACGTATACCATCAATGCTTCATCAAAGATGATACTTTGTCTGTGGTGTGCTGAACGTGAGGCAGTTTGATAGAACATTCATCCTTCATCAGGACAACTTAAACTGCATAAGAACATAAATCGACTGTTTTCAAATTATCACTTGTGTCACACAAGTCTCTTGGAAGACTTGTGAATGAGGACCATCTAAACCCTAAAGTCAAGATGAAGTACCTGACAGTCCAAGGGAAGCCCCATCTGTGTTTGTATGCAGTTCGAGAAATAAATCCAGGCGAAGAGATCACCCATAATTATGGTGACTCAGACTGGCCGTGGAGATGCAAGGTAATCAAAACATAATTTTGTTGATTAATTTTCATGTTGTCAAAATGGAAATGCTCTAACCATAGAAATCTGCTCATAAATACTGTGCATTATCCATCTGGTTTAGTTCGTATAGCAATCAATAGCGATCTTGGCATGTTAAGTGAGGAGCCAGTGATCACAGCTGCTCAGAGAGAGAGGAGACTGTCAGTGCAACATGAAGACAGGGGTCGAGTTTTCATTGAGGGTTTGACATGCTGCATGTTTATATGTTGACACGATAGGCGTATGTGAGTAAAATTCAAATTTGATGTCTGCAGTGCATCATGGGAGCATTAAATGAAGTGCTGCAATTGTTGTCAGTATATTGCTTTCAATGCGTATCAGCCTTTAATCTCTCAATGATGCTGATGGCGGTGCACAATTACACAAGGCTGAGAGTGGCAGTTGACTAGTTAGATGTTCCCAGTAAAATCCTTGCTCCATGTTCAATACAATCAACGGCATAATGTGTCCTGTCTGCAGATGTCAATGATGATTTTTTTGGGGGCGTCTTGATCCTTCAACAATTTGTGGGGACACAGTTTCCCTCAAGATATTGCAGAGGTATATCTTCATGAGGAATAGATTTGTATTAATATCTTGTATTGTCTATATCTTGCAAAACTATATTTTTGTCAATAGTAGGATAGTGCCTTTTATTCAGAACTCCAATGTTCTATATAGTGGTACATTTACAGTAAAATTATACGTTACTTATCATGTAAAAACAATGTATGGCTTTATAAGGACATGGTTTACAGGAACATTGTTGTAACATTATTTTCAAAGCTGTGGTCAGTCTCATATCTGAGTGCATGTGTGTGGAACAGTGAACTGCCCCAAATATGATTTGTGAGGTCCATACAGTTTATAAGGTCCTGTCTCCAGGTGGGCTTGATAGTGCTGTCTCTTTGGTTTTTAAGAATACTTTGAGCTGCTGCATTTGATCAATATGTTGTGTATGGTTATAAGATTATAGTTCATTGTCAACACTGTGTTCATCTGGCCTGTTCAGAGCCTGACGATGATGTTGCCTCAGTTGTGCAAAATGACCTCTCTATTATTCAGTTTGCCAAGTCACTCTACAATAAATGCGGTACATGTGACAGAACCTCTGTGAAGTTGGTCATTTTCTGTTATATCTGTGCACAGAATTCTCTGTGCATAACCTTGAGGAGGCTGTTAAATCTGTTAGGTTCCAGAAAGTTGTGCAAGCAAAAAAAAGTTTCAGGTTCAGGATAAAGAGAAACACTCATACCTAAAACCATGCCTCGCGATATGCACTGCAGAAAATCTCTATTATCATTCATTGTAAGGCGCTCATGGCAGAAGATGAAGAATTGATCGAGTCCACTGAAATATTTAAGAGGTTGCACAATTCCAAGAGGTCTGAGATGGTGTCTAGTAGGGGTGTGCATCTCTTCCTCATAAGACAATTCGATATGCATATAGATCCATGGGCTACGATACGATTCAGGTACAGTACATTTTAAATACGGAACGATTTGGTGCGATTCGATGCAATGTGATTCGATAGGATGCAATCTGATACAGTTCTTAATATTTGTTTGGTGTAGACATTCATTTTCCATTTTTAATTAAAAAAGCAAAAGTGGCATTGCTTAACTTACCATGTCTTGAAAGCCATCACTCTCAACCACACTGTAAGGTCCTAAGTCATTCACAATAAAACGGGCTTTAGATGCCATGATTACCTTGGAACTCGCCAAGTTTTGGCTAAGTTGTGGCTGGAAAAAGTCTTAAATAGCCTTGTTGTTGTCTTGCGTGCTAGCTGTAACGTTACTAACATTAGCATCCACAGACTCCTCGACGTGTAGTGTTCTCCATGCCGTCTAACCAGGTGAGTTTTCAGATTTGTCGTGCTACCACTGTACTTACTAGCTGTTCTAGAGACCTTACATGTGGCCAGACTTTTGTCCAAATGTTCCTCCTTCTTATAAAATCCAAATCTCCTCCAAACTTTAGATTTCAGATTAGCTGGTGCATTATAAACAGTGTCGGAGTTGTTGGACATATTGTTGTTGTTCATGTGTTTTTTCCCTTGGATACGCAAAAACTACTCTTGCGAGAATCTCGTGTTGAAGTTTTACCTTTTATGAGCATTGATGAACCCGCTGCAGAATTAGCAGCAAAGCTTCCGTCAACCGATACGTAACTTTACAATCGGGCCATCGACCAGTTAATGGTAAATTTATATCGATACAGGTCTGCGTTTGATGCAGTCACATTTTTAATGTTAAAAGCGGTTACAGATTTGAATGGGTGAATCTTTACACACCTAGTGTCTAGCAGTGTCCTGAAAATGCTGAGTTAAGCAAAGTACAACAAGCCATCAACATTTCCCTTCACAGAAGATGTTAAGATTCTTCATAGGTACCTTGAGGAAATTGCAGAAGGTGTCTTTTACAGCTTCAAGTAGAAGGCTACCTGTCAGAGCTATGCTCAACTTGCAAAAGTTACACGAGCACAGATCATTGTGTTCAATCGCAGGCGTGCTAGGGAGGTTTCAGAAGGGAGCCTCAGATCTTTTCATGAAAGGGACAACTCAAAGTACCATGAAGATGTTGCCATGGGGTTGTCACTGACTGAACAGAGACTCTGTAACTATTTCAGCCAAATTGAAATCATGAGAAAAAGAGGCAGAAATTTTGCAGTTGTGCTTACACCAAGTATGGTGGATGCTCTGTCACTACCTGCCAGTGAAAGAATTGAGTGTGGCGTTTGTTCCACAAATGTTTGTAAGACCCAAATCAATGAGCCACTAAAGAGGACAGGACTGTTTGCATGTTCATGCAAGCCAATGTGGAGCAAAGCACCCTGAGCCCCTCAGATCAACGCACGTCGCCACATTCTCTCAGGAGCTTAATTGGAAAAACAATTAACTTGATCAGGTTGAAAACTTCTGTGTTCACTGTGATTTCTACAGACTACCAGTTCCCACAATGCAAATGGCCAAGATTTCCAAACTGCTCTTGTCAATGGAGAAGGAATATCTCTCTAGCATGCAGGGGAAATCACTTGATGACGGCCAATTTCCACTGGATACATCTCCGCTGCGTTACGTCTCTGCCACGCCAGCGGAGCAGTTAGGTTTCACTTTAGTCTGTTAATCCCCACCAGGTCCGCTGCGCTGCATACCTGCTCCGTCCCAGCTTCTATTTCTGTATGTAGCAATTCAGCTGCATTTAGCATGGAGCAGACAGGAAGTTAAGCGCTGAAATGACAAACAACATCCGGGTACTTTTCGAAATAAAACACTATGTAGACACCAGCACACAAATACAAGCTCCTCTGCTGATCCTTCGGTCGGGAACACTTTGTGTTGTTGTTTTTAATTACACAGATCTATAACTGCGGTCGTGAGTGATTATGTGATTATCGAGCGAACTCCTCGGCCTCGCAACAACAGCTGTCTACCGTACTGCACTGTGGTGGAATCAAACTGCAACCAGTGGGGATTGCTGGACGATGGAGCAAATTCAGAATGGAGCCGCAACGCAGTGGACCCGTATCCAGTGGAAATTGGGGGTAGGATTGACATTGAAGGTTTGTACAGATATTAGCATTTTCAGATATTTTCCTGGGCATTTCTCTACTGAATGTTAAGTCTAAGACATATTGTCATAGATCAGTGGTCACAAACTTCTACAAGCAAAGTTAACTTTTAATGTCCATATATGATCCAAGCATTACTGCTCAGTATGGCTAAGATTTCTTTTTTATATATATTTTCTACTGCTGTATTTCACAACAGGCTAGTAATTTTCTTGTATGTTTGTTGTGTGTTCCTCATCCTGTTTCCTGTCTCTTTGTGCTTTTGATCAATGAAATGCCAAAATAACATGAGAAAGAATAAAAACACCCTAGATTTAATTAAATGGCAGTGAGAGGGAGAAACTATAATGCATGTGTACAAAAAATGTATTCAAACTAATAAACCAGATGACACTTGCATAAAAACCACCTTTAGTGACCTCATTAGACAAATGTAGGTTTACTCAACACTTATTTGTCCTGTTGGTAAAATTAGGTTCTTATTGGCCTCGGATCTGCTTCCAACTGTTACTTCCCTGTATGGTGAGGGGATAGAGGGAGTAACATAGTTAAAAAATAAACTGGGTATAAAGGAGGCAAAAGAAAACAGTAGCAAATAGTAAATGAACCACTGCTTTATTGCCAATGGAAAAACACTAATTGGCCAAGATGGCAATCATCGTCAGAAAAAATGTGGGCTTCAGCTCAGGCTCTCAGGCTATCTGCATGTCACGGCTGCCCAGCCGACTGGCATCCGAAGCACCTTTGTACCACACGGCCCTGAACAGGAGTGTTGTAAATGAAGGTGGGTCTATGGGAGGGCTATGTGGATATGTTAACTCACACAAACAGACCTGAGGCATGGGTTTGCATGGGCACCTTTCTTCAGGACAGTTACATTTATCTTTCCCTTGACATTTGCACCAGAGCTAGATAACCACACTCGATCTAAACCAGCCGAACAGCATCAGACGTTCGTGCAGGTTCATAAATCTGACAAAAAGAAGGCATATGCTTATTTCTGTCTTTTTTTGTGCATACACAGTCTACAGAATCTACATAGTTATGCATCTGGCCCCAGGTCTGCTCTCACAGAACACAGTTTGAGCTTACTCAGACTGTTTTAAGTAACATAATATTACGTAAATGTAACTTGTTTGCTTTCCCTTACATTGGAGTATGTAAGTAACAAATATTCATGGTGGGGTGTTGGTGAGGAATTACCGGAATTTCACAACAAGATGAGTAAAAATGGCATCTACATGATATTACACAAACTAAAAACAATATAATAACAATATAAATAAATCACTGAATTAAATAATATGTAATCATACAAAATTGTGATACATAAATTGTGATATGATGCATAATATAAATAGCAGGAAAATAAATTCTGTAATTTACATTCAGGGAAGACAGTTAGCCTACATATAATTTGATAAGGCTGATATGGGACCTGGATAATGGAAAAGGGGGAACGGGCCCAAAAACGGTTGAGAACCATGGCCTTAAGTGAGTTTTCAAAACAACCAACATCTTCACTGTAGCTAGTAAGCTAAAAGTGTTAGCACACACCCAGTTTAAGTGGGGGCAAGAGCTTAACAATTGATTAGGGGTGTAATTAGACATCCTATCAAATCAAAGTGAGGTGTATATCTGGTTTCTGGAGGCGGTTAGTGTTAGCTGTATGGAGCCATTTAATGTTTTTCTGGTTGTCTCCAGTGACTTCAGTTGTTAAGTGATCCCCCAACCCTGTCCTGCTGTGAAGCTCCAGAAATGTGTTGTTGGCTGAAATGTAACCAAACCAAAAGACTCTACATTTACTGTGAGAAAAAACAATGAGCACATTTAAGAAACAGTAACCAGCAAATGTTTGACATTGTTGGTCGTTAAATTAAGTGTTTTTCTTGAGTTGTGTCAAGTTACTGCTGAAAATCATTTCCTAATTTTGCTGCTTTTTAATGAAAGCTTTTAGATGCAAAATGACACAAGACCTTTATTGTGAAGAATTAACAGGAAATTAAATGTGTGTTATGTGAATTAGTGGAGCTTTGTTAGCACATATTCTATTCTAATCCAGCTGGGATGAGGAGTATTCACAGCCACTGTCACAGCCATGGACCAGCGTGCTGCTTTTTAAGGTATTTCACTCACAATGAGTACTTTAGTTAAAGACATGCCCACACAGCACGTAGCTCTGTTGTCATGGCAATATAAATCCAACGTACCAAGTTGAACCAGGTAAAGCTAAACAAGCACTAGTCACAGCATTAGTCACTGTCCTGTGCGACGGTTGGTGCAGTCTTCTGTGCAGATCCAGAATTCAGTAGACTGGATCAAAGTTCATCATGTCCATCCCTCTATTTTTTCTCCAGTTACTTGATTATTTTGCTCAGCTCAGAAAAAGACAGCCAAGTTAAACCTCCTCAAGTGAAAGTTTAAAGTTGATTCTGGATTACAGTTTGAACTGGAGTTCAACATTTTGGTGCCACAGAATTCAAACTTAAAATGTAATCAGGTTGAAAAGTTCATCCTCTCGGCAGTCCAGGCTGAAGGTCTCTGCAAAGCCCTGCTCTTCATTCCTGCAGTCAGCATGCCGACTGCATGCTTCCTCACACCTTGTGACACCTGGTCCATTGTGTTATGTGATGAAACTGCACATTTTAGACTGGCCTTTAGCTGGGACATGTCTACAGCACACCTGTGCATTAATCATGCTGTTTAATCAGCATCTTCATATGCCACAGCTGTCAGCTGGATGGATTATCTTGGCAAAGGAGTGCCCACTAACATTTTAACAAATCTGAGCTTCAAATTTGAGCATTATAACCCTTTTGTGTCTTACTTCAACTTGTAAGCAATGGAAGCAAAAAAGTGTTCTTATTTTTGTTGAGTGTAACATGAAAAAAAAAGCCATTATGTCTCCTAATTTAACAAAAGGTTTGACTTGTAATTAAGTATTCTTTTTACGGTGCTATTACTTTACTAATTCATCCACCCATCAATCCATCCATTCAAAAATAATATCAACCGAGGAGAGTTGTAGTAAAGCAGCAGTTTTGAGGCCTGTTTCCATCACTGTGGTGGTGTAGATGATTTAGATTTTGGCAGCTGTCACAGGACTAACGCCTGTTGCTCCCTCATCCTGCTGGAGATCATGACAGTCAAACTCCACTGAAAGGAGCTGGCAGAGGGAGATGCAGGGGAGGCAGATAAATGGTGGTGAAATGGACTGAGGAACACGGCAGCTGAAGGTAAAGGGGTCAGCAGGGAGTGCTCACAACCCACCATTCGAAAATAATTATCCACATTTGTGAAACACTTAAATGTGGTTCAGCCGTTGGAAAATATACATATTAAAGTTCCACCTTCTGCCTGAGGGTCCCTGCTAGTGAGGAATAATAATGTGGTGGCAAAGCAGGAAATGGACAATCAAATGTGGACTTGAGGGGATCTGTGGAAGTGTGCAATCTTAGTGCCATCTAGTGGACAAAGAGTTTACATGACCCTCTCAGTGAGGAGAGAGGTTAGTCTCAAGATGATCTGCAAAAGGAAAAAATAACATTTGCAAATATTTAGAAATTTGCACATAATTTTGGTGTGTTCCAATCCAAGCAACCTGAGCACATGTAAAACAGTTGGAGCAGTTACACATGCACTCATCACTACCTGATCTGTACTTATGGACAGATTTTTGACATGTAATCGTGTGCTCTAATTGAATGAATATGAACCATTTAGGCTAATTAGGAAAAAAACCTAAGTTAAGGTGAGCCGCACACTGTCACAACATAACGCTTTGAGCAAAATATACGAGGTAGGAAGAAGGCAAACATGTCAGGAAAGATGTTGATGAAGGTTCTCCGTCATCCGGGTCATGATAATCTAAGTGCTGTATCGAAGCCAACTGGATAGTTAGCTATAACTAACGTGAAGGGAGTTGCAGGCTTTTAAACTCTGTGTGGGAGTGTCCTTAGAGAGTCGTTAAGGACATGTGTGAGCTCTGAGTTTCTGAGTCGTTAGGACCACTTGTGCTAACCAGCCTTCATGTGGGTTGTTAAGTGTAGGTGAGCCCAGGTGTGAGTGGTTGTTAAGCTGTCTGGGGAGGGAACTCAGTACATCACTGAAGATGGGTGATAAATAATGTCTTAGTCCACCTCCTCTGTTCAAAGGGGGACAAAGGGGAGTCCATGGCACAGCTGTCTGTTGCTCTGTCTGTAGAAACCTTCATTGTATTAGATGTAGGTGGTCATCAGACAGCGGCAGACAGTGTACAGCTTCCATAACAGTGTAAATTTGCTGTCCCCTCAAAATAACTTAACACACAGCCGTTAATGTCTGAACCGCTGGCAACAAAAGTGAGTACACCCCCAAGTGAAAATGTCTGAATTGGGCCCAAAGTGTTAATATTTTGTGTGGCCACCATTATTTCCCAGCACTGCCTTAACCCTCTTGGGCATGGAGTTCACCAGAGCCTCACAGGTTGCCACTGCAATCCTCTTCCACTCCTCCATCACGACATCATGGAACTGGTGGATGTTAGAGACCTTGCGCTCCTCCACCTTCCGTTTGAGGATGCACCACAGGTGCTCAATAAGGTTTAGGTCTGGAGACATGCTTAGCCAGTCCATCACCCTTATCCTCAGGATCATGCTCTGCTTCAGTATGTCACAGTACATGTTGGCGTTCATGGTTCCCTCAATGAACTGTAGCAATGAACTGTAGCTCCCCAGTGCTGGCAGCACTCATGCAGCCCCAGACCATGACACTCCCAGGACGCTTGACACCATCTGAACCAAATATGTTTATCTTGGTCTCATCAGACCACAGGACATGGTTCCAGTGATCCAAGGAATCATGTGACCACAAACCTTATTTGATCTTCGATATAGCCAGGAATTGATTTTGAGGAATTTTTTGCGTCGGCCACCCTGAATGGCGTGCACCAATTTTAATTTTGTCGACACTGTTTAGATTACTTTAGGATGTTCACAAACTCATCAAATTTGGCACGTAGGTTCAAAATCACGAGTCCTTTTATTTGACAGTAAACTGCCCTCAGATGCGGCACAACAGCCCAATAGTGCTCCCTAATGGCTTCTCACATTTTGTACATACAGACAAACTCCTACATACGCCAAAGTTTGCACATTCATCACGAGTCACAAACATTGATATCTGCTAGGGTCTGGGCCTTTTCACTGACAAGATGGCTCCGCAGCACTCCCTGGAAGATTTCCAGTAGGAAGTCCTTATAACTCCAGCATACACTTTCCCATCTGCACCACATTGCTCACACATGTAGTGGGTGTTGTCCTGAATACGTCTATGCATCCATAGTGCCACCCACTGGACACAGGAAGTCAGCCTTATATCCATCAATCAATGACTTGATTTATATAGCACTTTTCATACATTTACACAATAAATGCAAGCAAATTAAAGCAGTAGCAAAACCAAAAGCCACACACACACACACACACACACACGTACACACGCACACACACTTTTTCACTCACATAACACATGCATGCAACTGAAGCACTATCTAACACATCATACACTACAACATGGCATATAAGTAATTGGTGATTTCTAGCGCCCCATAGTGGACACAGCCGTGTTATTGCACCAATTCAGAAAATGTCCGATAACACATGCACATGCAGACATCTACGTGCGCGCCCTCTGACAGCACCACAGCCTGACGTACATGGGTGGCGTGGGGCAGCTCATCGCTGCTTGCACCTTTAATTATTATTAGAGCTGCTGCAGGTCAACAGTGCCGTAAGAAGTACCCACAATTATCTGATATTAAAGATACTTAATTATCAAAGCATAATTAAAGTAACTGATCCATATATTTACATGTATACTGTATACTACGAGTCAGCTGATTATCACAATCCCTGCTTGAATATAATTGATGAGAAAATCAATTCATTTGAAAATTTGATACTTGTGATCTGTAAAGTAACTTGTGACTAAAGTTAATAGCAAAGCAAATAAATGCAGTGGAGTAAAAAGTACAATGTTTGCCTCCTAAATATAGTTGAGTGGAATTATGATGTAGCAAAAAGTACCTTGAATTGTAGTTAAGTACGGTACTTGAGTGAATGTACATAGAAATTAGTGAATTACATAGTTGGACCCTCTGATTGTCAGCAGGTCTTAAACACACATTTATTTTCACATTTTATTTGTCTTAAGTCTTATATATATATATATATATATATATATATATATATATATATATATATATATATATATATATATATATATATATATATATATATTGCACTTAATTAAAGTATTGGAGTAAATGTACTGCAGTAGTGTGGACTGAAGTGATGTCAACAGTGTAACAACTGACCTGAAAGGTCCTGGAAGAGAAAATGAAGCTGCAGAGGACAAAGAGGGCAACACTGACACATCATTATTTATTATTGATCATTGATTTCTCCATCCTCAGTGGAAGCCCACAGGACGATAAAATACAAGTCAGAACACATCAGTATCAGGAGTAATTAAACATTATTCAGATCGTCTTTAAGTTTTTAAATCTCCAAAAAGAAAGAAAATAGTAGATAAAACATGTTAAAATAAGCAGGAAGCTGATGACTCAGTGTGAAAACTCAATGAAACAGATTTGAACATTTATGTTAAAAACACAAAAATGAAAATGTTCATGATCATGTGGCATTGGAGCAGATTTTTATATGAGTATGTCAGCATGTGTTCTTTTCAGTTTCTCAAAAACAACCTGCAGCCTATAATCTTCTAACCTTCTAACCATCTAAATACTCCTATTTTGCAATTCCATCAAAATAAGGGCTGTCGGTGTCCAGCTATTGGTTTTCATCACATTCAAACCATCAAAGAACGTCTCCATGCTTCTTGTTCCCATGTTCCAAAACATCTGATCAAAGCCTCCATCGTTACTCCTGCTGCCTGCTGCAGATGATTTGTTGTCTGCAAACAACGCTGAATTGTTGAATTTGAAGTGAAGTGGCAGCCCGTCTTCTGATAGAGGACATGGGACACCTGAAACGCTGATTGCCTCTAGAACTGGTGGAAGCTGGCCATCTGCAAATGTCACCAGAACTCTGAGGATTTCTGCCACACTGTTGTCAAAGATTGAAAGCACAGTATCAAACATATATTTATGTGTTGGTGTGAGTCGAGCTAAAGCAGCCTGAACTACGAAACACACAGCGTTAATTTCTCTGACACGTAGAATAGAAGTGAAGAGACTGAACAGCTGTTCTCGGATCTGTTTGTGTCTGTCGACGTCTGGAAAGTCAATAGTAACAATGGTCAGTGAGTGGTCTATTTTAAACCCATCCTGATGGTTGATTTTGTATACAGTGACTTCTGAAGTCTGACTGGGACCTTGTGGTCTCGACTGATCCTCATCAATTAACACAAATCTAAAATTGTCCTCCCACTTGACACCAACAATGTAGTTGATCATTCCATTGATCAGACGGGACTTTCCAGAGTCAGGCTCACCAAAAATAATGATTGTTCGATTCTGCCTCACGATGTGGTTGCCAAAGCTATACATCTGGCATCCACCTATGTCCACAGTTTCTTCTGTCAGGTGCAGTTTATGAACTGAGGGTGATTTAGTATTAATACATGTGCTTGTACTTCTGAGGGATTCTGCAAGTGGTGAATATTTTCTTGTGCAGACACTGACAGAGATGCTTTCTTTGCTTCTTCCAGCTTTGGCACAATCACCCCTGACCCCGACAGCGTATTCCGTCTCTGACATGAGCTCTGAAATAATCGACTGTTCAGTCTTCAACATCTTTTGGGTCCATTGGAGATCTTCCTCTTTCACCCTGCTGTCTGTTTCGGCGTACCCCTCGATGTAGCTCACGATCTCGACATATTGTAAAAGTTCATCAGGTTTGTCCCAGCTGACTGATATCTCACTTGAGTTTGGTTCAACTTGAGGTATTCCAGGAGGGCTGCAAGGTAAGGTTTTAATGGAACCACTGACTTCATTGGCTGGTCCAACACCTACTGAGGTCACTGCTCTGCATCTGAACTTGTACTCTGTGTTTGGACTCAGATCGCTCACTGTGACTTCTTCAGCTTCTGATGCCGTCTTTTCTTTCCATCCATCCTCTCCACTGACACAGTACTCAACAGAGTAGGAGGTGATGTTCTCTGCTCCAGACCTTGCTGGGGAAATCTTCAGTGTCACACTGTTGTGGTTTATGTCTCTGACTGTCACAGTTTCAGGCTTTGAAGGAGGCTCAAAGTTCTCATTGATAGAGAAGCCGTCTTTATAAAGGTAGATGCTTGAGCCCTTCTGTGTTTCATCCGTTGAACCAACTGCCAAGAACTTAATGTTCTTGTCATCCTTGTTGGCCTCTGCAAAGTCACTGAAGACTTTTGCTTTCCTCCTCATTGTATCTGCTACTTCTTTTGAAGCATACCATTGTTCCTTCTCTAACTCATGCGTATGAGACCCTCGAGCTTTGTCTGGTTTGGTTGTTTCTTCTAAGTAGTTTGATAAATTTGAGAGGTACGGTTCATCACTTCCCAGCGAGGTGAAAACAAAACACACAGCATGCTGTGCACTGAGACTTTCCTTGTATATGTCTGTTTCAGATGACACAATCTTAGTATTCTTCATCATGTTGGTGAACGACTTTAAGGTGTTAATTTCTCTCTCTTTACAGTCGAACCACTTGTTCAGGTCTTTGCTGCTGAAAGGAGAAGAATGTATCTTCTTCAGGATCTCTGCGAGCACAGCCTCCTCTTCTCCGCCTCCTCGGATTGATGGAAGTTTCTTTGCCAAGGTTTGTTGGAATTCCAGCTTGAACTCAGAGCACATCTCTTTAAATGTTTTAATCTTTGTGTCAATCTGTGGGAACTGCTGTGCAGTGGTGGTTTTCAATGCATTGTTGCATCTCATTTCCAGCTCACTGAAGTCCTCCAGGACCCTCTGTGTTTTTTGAACTAATCTTATGCCTATCTGACGGACGAGTTTAGCAGCAGAAGAATCTAAACATGTCAGTGGCAACATCCAGACCTTCATTGGTACGGCCTTTTCTCCGTTGGCTCCCAGCAATTTTGGCAAACTTTGATAGACTTGTATTGCATCGTCAAAGGATGTCGGAGTTTTCTGAAGTGAAAAGTCTCCAAAGAATCTGCAGGAGAATTTCTCAACCTTTTCTCTGTCTTTGTCTTCCATTTTCAGTGAACCTTCACCCCCTATAGCAAGATCGGGAATTTTCTTGATCATCAACTTCAACTTACCCTCAATGTCTTGATGACTGTCCTTTTCTGACACCTCATGGTCAAAGACAAAGAAGGCTTGTGCTCCGTAGAGAATAGCTGTGACTACATGTGTGGCTAACCCTTTATCAAAGACATATGAATGCTTCATGTTGTCTCGTCCAAGATGATCCATCGACAGTTCTTGGACTTTTGTGGTAGCTTTGTACTTCAGTGTTACTCTGGCCTGATTTTTCGAAGTCTTACTATCATTCAGGTATTTTGCCGATCCATCAACCTCAACCAGTCCGCCCAAGAGACTCGCCTTCAAAGAGGCTTCAACATTAAGTGCTGAAGATTTGTCCTCAATTGATTCAGATGCAACTATCTCAAAGTCATTATAGCTCTGTGGTCTTTCTCCAATATGTTCTTCCAGGTCACTGCGGTCCCACAATGTTAGTCCTGAAAAAGAAGAGGCAAAAATCAAGTTCAGCCTCCAGAGCCAAACAAATAGAAGTCAAGTTCACCAAGTGAGCTGGGAGCATGGCAAACACATTAGGTATGAGTTATTACCTCCACCAAGGAGGTTATATTTTCAACTGTGTCACTTTGTTGGTTTTGTTCACACAAACCACTGAGAAGATTTAGGATGAGTCTTGACCCAGAATAGACCTCATTAAGCTTTGGTGTGGATCCAGATACAGGGATGGATCCAGGAAGTTCTTCACAGTTTCTTCAACATTTTGACATTTTCGTTAATTTTGCAGAAACTAATGCATGAGTCTTGATGTATAAAAGCAGGGGTATTTAGGTGGCTGATATCTTTGAGTGAGTACAATTCATCAAGCTTGGATTAGGCTTGATTAAATTCAAGGGGACTGTTGGGCCTTGGCGGATGCATGCGCTCTATTTAGTACCTTTTGGGTTCTTTCTTCTGTGGCCCCAGAACATCCAGAGTGTTGGGTCAGGTCACAGATGTTGTTGTTCTAGTTTTCAGAATCTCTGACTGCCTTCAGTTTTGATCTCATGCTCACAGTGTCTCTGTCCCTCCTCTGTTTGTTCTTACAAACCAGAAAAGTAAAAATCCTCCTGGTGCAGCAAGAAACAGCAAGTCAGTGATTACAAAAATAACTAAAATGGTGCTCAGTAGAGAGCATACCTCCATCAAGGCTCAGCAGATCTGAATCAGATTGTATTCACTCATCAGTAGATACTGCAAACAAACCAACAAACAGGACATGAAAAAGGGGCTTTCATGACTCTGATATGAACTTGATCCCTACTGAAAAGTTACAAGAAGATTAGAGATGAAAATGTTGACTTTAAATACTGAATATTTCTTCATGATGCATTAATGATATGTGAATCCTTACCGGGGATGAGTGAATCTTTGCGGCAGTCGTACAGCATCCCGAGGCTGAAAGGTCGGCCGAGCGCCGCCACCTCCATCGTCCCTCTGGCTTCAGAGTCCATTGCTCAGGCTGAAGTGGACAAAATGAACAACAGCTCATTAGTTCACTTCTCTGACTCCTCTTCTGCCAAATCAAGTTAGTTGTCTGTGTCATGTTAAAAAAAAACTTTTGGTTATATCACTTCTAATGACGTTCACATTGTCACTCATTTCAGTTTGAGTTAATGTACAGACTTCATGTAAAAAGATATAATGGTATTTAATCATAACAGAGTGAGTGAGATCATCAGTATTAAAGAGGTCCTCAGATGTGTTGTCGCTATCATTACATTTTTGGGAGCGTGAGCATCATCATTCGGAGTGGACAGTGAGCTGCTGGGGTTGGTGCTGTCATGCTTTGTGGGTCAGCTGTTTCCTGTTTTATTTTGTAGTTCTCTCCTCATTTCATGTTATGATTTTCATTTCCTGCCCATGTACCTTTCCTGCCTTTTTTTATGTTTTCATCTGTGTCCCATCAGTCAGTCATCCTCTGTGTATCCAGGTTACTGTCCTCCCCTCTCTCAGGGTCCGTTTGTCTGTTTTATCATGCAGTCTGGTTCAGTCCTGTTACAGTAGAGGGAAAACTAGAGGAGAACCCAAATGCATCAGGAATCAGGAGCGGGTGAGGAGAGTGAGGAGGAAAGAGGACAGGTGAGGTAACACAGGGAAACACAGAGGGAAAAACAGAGGAAGAGACACACAAGGGCTTAAAATCAAAACCCCAGATACAGAATCACGACACAGTCCCGTATCTCCTGTGTCCTTGTGTGTTCCTGCGTCTTATTCTAGTGCTTCTTTTGTTTGTACTATGTTTGTATAGTTTATTGTCATTGTTTTTGTCCTGGGGTTAGCTCACGTTTGTTTCTTGCTTTGTCAGTGCAGATAGCAGAACAGTAGAGAACTTCCTAAGGTTTGAGTCCATCCGAAGCCACACAGATATAAGCATGACTGAGTCTGTGATTAAATGGCGTGAGACTCGCGGTTGGACATGTCAGGTTGTGGGCTAAGTTACGATAATGTGTGCATCATACCTGGCAGATTCAATGGGCTCCAAGTGCACTTTAAAAAAAAAACAGTAATCCATTATATACCACATGCTGCCAATTCACTGAACCATGCAGGTGTGAATAGTAGAGGTAGACTAATGTATTTATACAGGACTGACACTGATTATTAATAATCAACGTGACTGATAACCAATAATCATTTACAATAAAAATAAAAACATTGGTGTCAAAATGTAGAATTTGATATACATAGCATGTGTTTAATTAAAATTGACAGCTGCTACTGCTCAAGTCAAACCAACGCCACTTTTACTGTGAAGAGCAACATCCCAAACCAGTTAATGTGGAAAATCACCCACCAATAGCCGTTTAAATGTACCTGCAGACATGTGATCATAGTTTTATGACATAAATGCGACCCATGCCTTTAACCCATCAGATACATGTTAACAAACCTCATGGGGTAAAGTACAGGAAGAAGTCCTCCTCCTCAGTGAGTTGAGTTACTTTCCATCAGTAGAAATGTTTGGACATCGCTTCAGTGAGCTGAACAGGACAGACAACATTCAACAGATCAGTATCACGATTAAAACCTTCATATACATAAGAACATCTTAAAATCCATGACATGATGTTATTATAACTAAAGTTCAGGAACAACACCACACCTCTCTCCAACACTAATTTGCCACCTTAGCTTATCTAATCAAACCACTTGGCAGTGGCGGGGCTAGCCGATTTTTTGTGGGGGCACAAGCCCACCCAAGACTTGCCTTAGTCCATCATTTAGTCCTCAAATCATATATCCTGTTTTTTGTTGCAAACCTGTTTTGTTTGGAGATGGGGAGAATGGTAACAGGGTCTAATGGGTTGGTAAAATCAAGCACAACCTCCCTGCATGCATCTCTTGTCTCTGATTGGACAGTAGGTGCCTCCTGTTTTACAATACAAAATATACAGCCTGAGAGCACCAAACGTGGTTGTTCTTAAACACTGGAACATTAAACCCTTTGCAAATGTCTGATTTTCCATAGATGGACATGTGTACTTTTTTTAAAATTAAACAGGTCAATAGGTGCAGGTGTAATGCCACTGAGTAGAATAGCAACAAACTATTTAATAGATGAATAAATGTTATTGAGTTAGCATTTATTTATTTGTTGTTAGTTGTTATACTGTATTACTTTGTCTTCTTGGTGGACTGTACAAAGAGGGGGAGATGAGGATAGAGAGAGAGAAAAGGACAGAGAACAAGATGAAACAGGTAGCAAGCCAAACAAAAGGCAGTGTTGTTCAGCGAAGTGTCTGCAGGTTTCAGTGAAATAACTGAGAGGAGGGAGTGCTTGAAACATGTTGTGGAAGTGACACGTATGCCGGGGAAACAGGGTGTTCCATTTAGGGGTCACCATGAATCACCTGGGAGCAACAACACAGGGAATTTCTTGGCGTGCATGGAGCTCCTGACCTGAAGGTTGACCCTTTCTTAAAGAGCTACACTCCTCCAGCAAACACAACCTACCTTTCATCTGATAGTCAGAATCAAATGATACAGTGTCGTTCACAAGAGGTAACGGCAACTGTTGTTAGAGAGATGAGGGAAAGTCAAACATGTATGCTGTTATGGTCGACAGGGCCAGGGACGGAAAGACAGAACAGCTGTCACTCTGTGTGAGATATGTTTCAGATGGTGCTCTTAGGGAAAGGCTCCTAGACCTCACAGACTTAACTCATTTTGATGCTGCATCAGTATGTACTGCAATTGAGAATCACTTGTTGGTGCATGGTATTGATGACGTGATGAGTGGCACAGACTTATGATGGAGCAGCTGTCATGTGGGGGGCGTACAAGCCCATTTTCGAAAGAACCACCTTGAAGCCTGTATGTGCATTTTTATGCACGTACATGGCTTCAGCGTGCAGAGCAGTGTCTGAGGCCAAAGAGTTTTTTGACATGCTGGAAAGTGTATACACCTTTTTTTAAATGCTTCTCTTGTGAGCCACCACAAGTTTGAAGAGACACAAAAAAAGCTAGGGCTGCAGCCAAGTGAACTTGTACAGTTATCCAACACACGCTGGGCATGTCAACTACGCTCTGTGAGCGCAGCACTTGCCAACTTCCCTGCAATCATTGAGTGTCTCTCTCCTATTAACACACCCCTTGCAGTGGGAGTGAAAGCAAAACTCTGCAAATTCTCATCAGTCTATTTGCTGTTTGTTTCCCAGTCTCTCCTCTTAGTAACAGCAGGTTTACAGATTCTTACAGAAGGAGACCATTGATCTTGCCCAAGCAGTAGCATACAAAAATGCAGTGAGTGATTATCTTAAGGAGAAGCGGAGTGATGCCACTGCTGCTGATATGCATGCCAAGTGAGGCGAACCACTTATCAGTGCCAGAGCCATCCTCTATCCAGAGGCGGAAGAGACAAAAGTAATGCAAGACTTTGTTGGTTAGTCTTCTTGTGGGGCAGGTAGTGAGGTTAGTCATTCCTCAAGGTTAGAAGACATGAAAGAAAAGTTGTTCTTTCTTTGTCCAGACAGAATGTTGTCCAAAATTGAGAAAAGGTTTTCTGAAGTTGATCAGGAATCGCTGGATGTGATTATAGCATGCTGTCCAACATATGACAAATTCTTCTTTGAGCCGCATTTGACAGCACTTTGGCACTTTGCTATCACATTGACCTCAAATCAAAAGAAGTGGTGATAGCTAGAAACTACTTGGGGCTCAGCAGAGAGGGTGGTGGTGCTGTTGAGAACATGCAGGCAGTATATAACCTGATAGATGCAGACATGTTCCCCTCACTCAAAGCATCTATTCAGACTGCAGTGACCATACTGGTGAGCAGCTGCAGTTGTTAAAGGTCCTTCAGTGCTTTAAGGTGTCTTTAGACTCCTCAAGACGCCATCACCTGGCAGTGATGTCTGTTGAGAGTGAGGTCCTTGAGAACATAGATCCTGAAAAGGTGATCGATAGATATGCCTCCCTGAAGGTGAGGCGACATAGTTTAGTTCTCCCGAAATAGTAGTCTCGTAGTAGTATTAGTCTAGTACTGTGTGCTTCATGTTGAAGTTGTTTTTTTGTTGTTGTTTTTGCTTTAATTGGAACATATTGTAATTGAACATTTGTTTTAGTCTGTACTGTCCATGGCATGGAGGAAGGTGGTTAATGTCTCAATGCATATTAAATCCCATTTAGAGGGCATAGGCTTTTAAAAATAGCCCAAAATAGCCTAAAGTTCAAGATGGTCTTTTATCCTTTAATAGGCCAAAAAAGCTGAGACACCATATTATAGGCAGACAGTTTACATTAACTCATTTTTGGAGAAAAGTTGATAATTGTTCATCCTTAATCATTAATGTTATACATCATAGGTGTAAGAAGATATTAGACTCTCATCAGGTGAAATGGCTCATTTAGTGGTATGTAGTTTGTATGTCAGTGGAACTTGTACATAGATCATGGTTGGATAATCAAAGATTCTTGTTATATATGCTTTCATGAAAAATCTTAGCCTTTTCTAAGAAATACAGTTTTAAAAAGTATTAAATTCGGTAGCCTTATAATTCCTTGTCAAGAGTGGATGTCAGACCTTTGGGGGGAGCTCAGGTTCCTGGGGGCTGAGCCCCCCCAAAGGTCACATCCTAGAATCGCCCCTGCCACCCGGGTTCCTTTAAGGCAACACCTGTGCCTTTCCAATCCAGTCATCTGTGCAGACCCATATAAGCGAGCTTAACCATGTTTATCCCAGTCCTCTCAAGTTCTCAGACCCTCCTTCAAACCGTCTTCACCATCTTCCCCCATGGGACCACTAAGCAGCTCAGCATTCAACATTGTTGCCTAACAACAAGAACACTGTCCAGAATTGGACCTTGGCCATGCCAGCACAGTAATCACAGGGGATAACGAAGATGCTCAAATCAAGATGTACTCCCACTCTGACTCACAATCCCCTGGTTCATAGTGGGACCAGAAACTCTACAACATTATACGATCCCCTCTCCTCCATCTCGACCCCCCTCTCTTCATCCCCCTACCTCGACCCCCTTCTCTGCCCTCATCAAGCCCTCTATCACTTCAGATTAAATAGCCTCTACGCTAAACGATGCTGTCGTCTTTGTAAGTGAAGCACTTGTTGTCTGAACCTCCTGACACTGGGAGTCTCCTCACATGAACGAGCTGCTGAGTCATTCCCCACCAGATTTAGAGCCTTTTGCTGAGACTGAACCAACTGAAATTCTTCACCTCACAGCTTAAACAGAATCTGCCTGAATATCTATTCACAGCGTTTCAGCTCTGTAGGACAGTGTACTCACCGGTGTTTGGATGAGATTCTTTGTTAAGAATAACCTGATGTCTTCCTCTGCAGCTCTGCATCTGTCTGAAAACCTTTCACTTTCACTTCTGGACATGAAAATGTGACGCTGACTCTCTCCTCCCTGCTGCAGTGCTGCTCCCCTCTAACGTCTGCATATCCATCTCTCTCCCAAACAGCCAAGTGTCACATTAATTACGTCTACACAGCACTTTTAAACTCACACAGTTTAAAGGAAGCTGATCGGGACATCCCTACTTACAACTCCTACATACACTTTCCCATCTACACCACATTGCTCACACATGTAGAGGGTGTCGCCCTGCATATGTCAGTGCATCAATACTATGTCATATGCGTCGCGCTACCCACTGCACACAGGAAGTCAGCCTCATATCCATCAATCTGACCGTATTTATATAGCACTTGTCATACATGTAGAACAAAGTGCTTTACACAATAAATGTGAGCAAAACAAAGCAGAAGTAAGCGCATGCACATGCAGACATCTACGTGCGCGCCCTCCTGCAGTGCCACAGCCCGACATACGCGGGTGGAGTGGGGCCGATCATCACTGTTTGCAGCTTAATTATTATTATCATCATCATCATCTCGTTTTAAATTGTTACTGCAATGCCATCATTACAATAGATGATACAACTGGGTACCTGATGAGTGTCAAGTTATTACATTTATTACAGAAAGAACAGCAGAAACACCAACCCCCTGAAGTCATTGTTGGTGAGGTGCTTTGTCAAATTAATTTAGATATGTCATTAGAAATGTTAGTTCTTCGTGGATTCTTTCATTGGATTTTAAATCATTTGCTATTTGAGGTGTTAGCAATTATATTTAAGGCCAAAAAAATGTATCAGAGGCCTGTGCCACAAAGCTATTATAAATTAGTCATCAAATAAATCTCTATACTTTCAGCTTCTTAATATCTTCAGATACAGTATGTGTCTGGATCAAATTGTACTCATCAGGTTAGTTTATCCAGGAAGGAAGAGCCTCCTCCTGCTCGTGCTCATTTAGCATCCCATTGTGATCTCTGGACCTGGAGTCTGTTCAGTAATCAATCATATCCATATCCAAATTAAGTTTACCTGATGATTGCAGTCATGGAACTATTTTTTTTCTTCTTTTTTTTTCCACACCAACATCCGTAGATATTGAGAACTTGATCGCAAACAGTCAGAACTGATTTCCCTGGGGTGAACCCTCCTCAGAAGTGATTCCTCTCTGTGATGTGATTTGTAGCGGTTGCTTACAGCGGTGATATTCTTAGTGCTGTCATTAGTCTGTATAGTCTAACAATGTGTTTTCTGCTTTGATTCCCCTGGAGACTCATTTGGGTGGAGGTGATCATGCAGGATGCATTCCTTTCTCTTTTCTCACTTCTCTGTGATGGAATCAATTATATTCTTCCTTCAGAGCAACTTCTTTTTAATAGATTTCAGCGAGGAACTTACTTGACTACTTCCAACCGAACCCTTTCTGACAGACCTTTCAGATGGCTTTGTAGTCGTCACACAGTTTTGCTTGTGTTTTATGGTGATGTAGCTATCAGGCTAAGAGGATTTCTGCATTTATACACAAGTGCGTGCCTGTGGACATGCATAAAAACTTCAAACATGGCAAATAAACAATAAAGAATAGACTCAAATAACATGCCAAGTCAGGTGGACAGCAGAGGGAAAAGTAGACCATGTCAAACATGCGCACAGTGTCTAATACGCAAAAAGATATTTCAAAATGTTGGTACTAAACCTTTATCAGGAATGTAATTTCATGCAATGAGAAGCCATCTAACAGATGGAGTGGCTGCAACCAATCAGATCAAAGTGAAAATGTATGCATTCGTAATCCAAAGTTTACATGCACTCAAACAGCATGTTCATCTTGTCAGTGTTCAGCTCCGATGAGTTCTACGGCTCTCATTTTTCTGTGATCAATGAGCGGAGCACAAACTACTCTGTCACGCAAATATTCATGAAGTTTGGTTCGATAATGAATGTATTATAGGTCTTCTGAAAATGAGAGCCGCAGAAGAAATTCTTTGGTTATGCAAACCAGTTGTTGCATCAGCTGTCCAGGTCCATATATGCAGGTGAAGACGCTGAATGTGGAGATCCTTGATCAGCATTTTGATTTTCTCTCTTATCTTTGTGAAGGAAAAATGCTCAATAACACTGATTTTAACAAATACGTGTTCAAACCGCTAACCCCCACATTATGTGAATTGGATTAAAATGGGACCCTCACCACATGGCTCTGACAACAGAGCGACCTGGGTGCGGACCAAATAAAATAACAGAATAATTCAATGCAGTATAGATATGACAAAACAATAGACAGATAATGCAGCTGTACCAGACGTCATATTCAATTGATTTTGCTTTTAAATGACTCTCTGAAGCAAAGATGTCACATTTTGATAGACACCCATCACCTTGACTCCTCTCTCCTCTGGGGAAGGAGAAGAGTGGCATGTAGGACCGTGCTGGTGCTGCCCTCCTCATTTTGCTCACGTCATTGTAATTCAAGCTCCGTCTCACTGACTCTCTGTAAGTCTCCTCGTCTCCAGTTTCCTCTCAGCATGTGGTGGACGTAGACGTAGCCTCAAATAATCCCATCCCTGTGTTCCAGGTTGCTTTTCTGCGCGCGTGAGAAAGTTCTTAATCCTTCAAAGATGATTGAGAGAAAAGTTTGACGGATCCAAGCGATTCACCTTTGCTCTTCATTCCACATCAAACACGCTCAGTGACAAGAGGAGATCCCTGTTTTCAGAATCAAATGTAAATGGTTTGAGGTGTTTCACTCCCTCCTGTGAGGAGCCGGAAGAGGGTGTGATGTAACTGCTGTCTGGTTTGGGAAATAAAAGTCAGAGTGTGGAAATAAGTGAACTATCCTCTTGAACTATGGTAGCTACTCTACGCTTTTTCATTGCACCCATGTTGCAGTATTAATATGTTTGCAGCGACACAACAACAGTGTTCAGCCGCCACACTGTACCTGTATAATGGAACACCTCTTCCATTAAGTCAGGCTGCCTTAGCCACGCTGATCGCTAACAGGTGTGTTAGGCACATATGTTGAGGTATGCATTCTTTATCAACAAACTTTAGAATGGGTTGCACTGAAGAACCAAACCCAGATCCCACTGTCCGCCAGAGCTGTTGCTCATGAACTGAATCTTCATTTTACCATCAGCCATTGCCAAAGTTGTGATATCTGGCACTTCATCCAGCCAGCCCACATACGCAGACCTCGTGTAACCATGCCAGCCCAGGGCACCGGGCTCCTTCACTATAGTGCATTGTGGGTAACGAAGGAACCAGGTTTTGAAAAGCAATTAAAAAACGGATTCTTTATTTCTGGTTCTGCTGTATCGTCTTTGATCATTAGTTTAAAATTGTAATCATAGACCTGGGGAACGCGGTTAAAAACCTGGTATGTGCATTACCCACAATGCAACTGAGACACTGAGTGGCATTCTACAGGGAATTGATCAGATTACAGGCAGCTTGCTCTGGAACAACCACAGATTTTATACTACTTTTTCCAAATATGCAGTAGATCTCCTCTGTAACCCCTGTAAACACTTTAATGGGTCAGATGTACCCTTTAATTAAAAGATGTATAGACTTTCAGAAGTCCCCATCAGGGGGTCACATGCTTAAGCCTGAAGACGCCCTCAGATTATCACTTCATCTAAATTTGGGCAGATGTGTTCAACCTATTTTGAACCTACATTCAAATAAAACATAGACATTTGTTTCGGTGCTAACAAAACATTTTTCAAATACAAATGTGTCAATGCCAATGTTTCCTCTGGTAGTTCAGGTTTTGTTTTTGATGACACATTTTATTTTCAGTGCAAACATTCACGGTCCCTGTTCTGGCTCCATACGGGTCGTGCTTGTGCTTTTCTGTGTTATCTGAACTGTACTGAAAGTGAAAAGTGGATGGGTACAAACTGACGCTCTGGACAGCTGTGAACCTGTGAGTTTTCACAGAGCTCCGTGTTCTTCTCAATCACCTGCTGCCCTCTGCTGGTATCGTTCCTTCTGTACAACACAACAAGCCCAGTGTGCCCCGAAATGCCTCCACAAATGAGTGTTCAAATTATGGAGTTCTGTTGGCTCCAAATTATGTCCAATCTCTATTTGTACTTCTGACTACATAATATGCACAAAAAAGGAAAAAAAAAAAAAAAAAAAGAGGCAGCAGGAAAAAATGTATATGTGACAATGAATTACCATGACCATGATAGTATTGCACATTATTACTGCACTGTAATGTTTGTTTTGTGTGTGGTTTGTGTGTGTGCGCTCCATGCTCCTTTTGTCACATCCACCATGCATATGTTCTGAGGTCTGCCCTTTATACAGGATTGTTTTAAGGGGCGGGGTCAGAGGGTCGAGGGGAGGCTGGTGGGGGTGAAGGCAAAAGTCTCGGGGGTCAGAAGAGGGTCGGGGAAAAGGCTGCGCTGCCCAGATGACCCTGCCAGGATCTACTCCAGCCTCGGAGCTTGAATTACATTTAGGTACACTGATGTAACATATGGATATGTTTGTTTTGTCCACAGCTTTTATACCTGGTGATGTAAACAGCATCACAACCACAAGGGTTCAGTGGTGAGGCTGTAGAATTTTTGAAGTTGTGGATGGGTTCATAACAAATCATTTCGTGTACTGGTTTCAAACATGGGGGTTGAGAGCCCCCCAAAAGAAGAAAAGCACTGCTGCACACCATTCCTTTGTTTCAAGCATAAGTATTTTTTTGTGGCGACAGAAGATAAGAGAATAAGTTCAAATCAGTTATTTGAAACAGCAGAAATCTCTTCGGGATGGTGGACGACCCGTCTTTCCATCAGTGATTGACAAGTTGGTAATGACAGTTGCCTATTTCTTACAACAGGACCTTTAACGTGCGTGTTTGTTGCTGGCGATGGAGGTGCCTTCAGGGTGCAGCTGAACTCTGCAACAAAAACAGGCATATTTGATTATGTCATCATTTGCATTGAACCCCGAGTCGGGAGCACCAGGCTCTTCTTAGGTTTCATGAAGGAGTCTGGCAGCGAGGCGCAGGGTTAGGCCAACATTTCAGCGGAGCAGTGGACTATGAAAACCACACGGCTACTTATAACATGGAGGGAGATCTCATCGGATACTTGGTCACGATAGAACACGAGGATCTGCAGAGCTCCTTGGCAGCGCTCCACGGCAGGGCCTGTCATTATGCACATAGTTTAATGATACAGTAAATCAAACACAAACAGAGATGGCTGTCAGTCATTGTCTACAAACCTGATTTAAGAAAGTTTGGATGTTGTATGAAACAATAACTAAAACAGAATGCAGTCATTTGCAAACAGACTTTTTTACCTTTGACTGGTGCTCCTTTCACACCCAGTCATGATCTTCTCACCTGTTAGCAGCGAACCTGTGCACCTGTGGAAAGACACAGGTGTTTCTGGAGCGTTACGCAACACTCACAACTTATTTCAAACCCGTTGCTGCCATCAAATTCACGAAAATCAGCAAAGTCGATAAAGTAAAACATCACAAATATTGGCTCTGGCGTTCAGTTTGAGTTTATGTCATGAATGAGCAAGTGATCACATTCTGTTTAATCTGTTTGGAACTGGGGGAATCCGTCACTCAAACATCCCTTGAGCCCTGCAGTCTCTGAACAGCAATCATTTGTCTGCTGTTTGGCTTCCGGCTGTTCATCAGCGTCTGGACGAGTACCTTTGCTAACATTTCATTTCTGAACCAACGTGTTGTATTGTTCATCATAAATCACTGTTAATATTAATGCCACAGTGCTGCGTGCATCATTTAAATGTGAATCCAGGCCATGTATTTTTCTGCTGTACAGTAAGAGATACAATAAAAGATTGTTTTTACGCTGCAGTCTGAACAGATGGGATTTCAGTCTGTGACACCACTGCAGAGCCAAGACAGCAAAGGAGAGCTGTCGGCTGTAGAAGAGTGGTGTAATGATGGAGGACTTTACACTTAAAATTTAGTCTGAGTCCTTTGCTGAAAATTACAGTTGTTTTGCTCTGAGTCAAGATTTAGCTTAGCTTCAGTCAACGGTGTCGACAGCAGTCAGTATTTACCAATGTTAAAGTGTTCAAATGATCAGCCTTTGCAGAGCCCGTATGTCACCGCTCTGCTCTAAGGCCAGATACCAATATTAATGGACAGATGGTTTTGTACGCACATCGGCCTGATCAAACTGTCGGCATGTTGGGAAAACAGTTTAAAGAAAGAAACACAATGACTAATACTTGACAAGTAAATAAAATAAATAAAACGCAACTAAAACTAATAAGCATTTTTGTCTAAAGTCTCAGACTAAAGCTAAAATATCCACCAAACATCACCAGCTCTGTACAAGCCCATGTATTCCCTCTTTACATACCACCCATATGTCCTCTACGTTGACATGGATGTTAAGCAATAAAGAGGGCAGAACTCAGAACCAGTAGCTTCTGAAAGCAACGAGGTGGAGGTATTACCTGTTGAGAAAGAAACAAAGACAGGTGCAGTGGTGTAGTTGGTGGTCATCTACGAGGCTGTTAAATAACATGGACGTAGAAATCTTCACTAATATCACCAAAGAGAGAAACTCACCACACGCTTCTGGACGTCCACCACTGTTCAAACGTGTTCATCGTGTTCAGCGGTCGTCTAACCTGAACTGTTGGCGACACCGCTCCCTGTGGTTCACTGATTTATGGTACTGTTCCGTATCATCCGCATCTGTGAGCTTAGGGAAAACGTGCACAAACGTGAATGAAATGAACAGAGTGCAGAGAGACGAACCTGTATCTTAACATCCAGTGTGCGTGAGCCGTACCAATCAATAAGCTGTTGTTCATCAGGGGATGGCTCCAGCAAGGAACTCAGCCCTAACCCTTCTGCTCAGAGAGTATTGAAACAAACAAGCCAACAGGCCACGGTGAGATTTAGAGGCATCAGCAGGCATTATTTTGTAACTTTGGGCAGAGCTAGACTACCTGTCTCCAGCCTTTATGCAAAGCTTGACTAATGGCTTCATGGCTTTAAGTCAGTAATTAACACAGACATTAAATTGATATCCATCATCTCATTTCACTGTGAGAGACAAGATAAATCATTTCAGAGCTGTGTGAAGGTGCTCCACTTTTGTCCTTTAAACTCTCAGCAAACGTGTCACCAAGATGTTATATAGAAAGATGCTTATATGATAAAAATAAGCACTCCTAGAAAATGTCCCTTTGTTTGCTCTGTTGAATGACTGGAGACCAGCTGCAGTTTGTTGTTTCGACTGTACACACACACACACACACACACACACACACACACTCACAATTTAACCAAATGACCCTTTGACCTGCAACAGCAGATCTGAATTCCATATTTTATATCCTGTTTCTTCATGTCATTGAGTTAAGGTGTGTGTGTGTGTGTGTGTGTGTGTGTGTGTGTGTGTGTGTGTGTGTGTGTGTGTGTGTGTGTGTGCGTGCGTGTGTGTGTGCGCGTGTGTGTGTGTGTGTGTGTGTGTAAGGATTGGATGGGGGGCTACAGGCTCCTTGGTGACCATGTCACAATTTATTACGTGTCATTTTTCTTCAAGCCATGCCGCGTTTACGGCATCTGCCACAGTGGTGACTAGCCAGGCTTAAAGAGTATTACCAAGAGAATAGTTTTGCATATATTACAGGGTTAAGTGCAAACCAATCTGCTTTATCCAAACACAGCAATCCAAACAGAGCGCCGGGCCTCGGAAGACTGATGAGTAACACACTCGGCCGGGGCCCCAGCAACCCCTGAGCCCCTCGTCCCCCTCCCTTCTCCACCTTCCCATCACACACTGGGCTCACACTGATTGGCTCTGATTGGTTGTATAAAACACAGCACTGACTTTTTGATTATATTACATATGGTCACGCATGGATTGGTGCCCCGTGCTGCAGATACCAGAACCTCAGCAGCCCTGGACTGGTCGCCAGGATTCCAGATTACTACAAGGACACAGGGAGGGAAAAGAGTGAGCGCCTGTGATTGTAATGACTGCAGGAAATATGTAACACGCACTGGGGATGGTCTCTGGTGTTCATGACACAAGAGTATTTTGTCCCTTCTTGCTTGTGGTTTGCAGCACGTGAGGCCCAGAGGAGCCTGACCAGACGTAATCGCCCTCGCAGGTTACGGCGGGTTCATCGGTGTCGCATGTCAGGAACTGCCTTGTGGGTGAAGTGGCACAAGAGAACTTCCAAAACAGACTCTCGGCAGGTCAGAAGGGAAATTGTTTTGGCATTTTAAATGGAACACCTCCGTAAGCAGTCCACACACTGACCTCTCATGTGCCGGTCTATCCCCTTGGTGGAGATAGAGGGGTTGGGGTTTGCGGTCAGGGGCGTCAGCCCAGAGGGAGCGCAGCAGATAGGGTCTAATCCGTGAAGCCCTCAGCCAAAGCTGATTTCCCACGTAGCCCCATCAGCTTGAGTTACAGATTTAAAAGACAGGACCCTCCTTGTATCACTTGCCTTTCCACTGCTGTTATTTCCTGATTTGAACGTTCTCAATCCAGCGAGAAATCACAGACGTCTCAGCTTACAGCGCAGCACAAACACTTGTGGGACGTTTAGAAGATTTCTAAAGGATGATTAGTTGTTTTAGTGTGAAACACTGCAGCAACACTGTGTGTTGAACACAATTTAAAGTTCGGTTCAGGCAAAAACAAACACCGTCTCACTTTTCTCCCATCCCCTGTGTTGTTGTGTTGATCCAGACCCACAGATCTGGTTTTATTTGTCCAGGTTTTGAGATTCTGTCTCAGAGGTTTCCTCCTCGCCCCCGATACAGTGATTGATGGTGATCTAATTTAGTTTCTCTAAGCACTGAAATATTACTTTGAAAGTTTAACAGCAGCATTTTTCTTCAGATACAGTTAAGGTTGAAGGTTAAGTCATGATCTTGGAACCAGCAGTTGGTAAGCAGTCTCAGCAGAGAGGCCATGAAGTAGCACTTTTGGATCTTTTGATTGCATCAAAATTCATTTTTCCGCTTCCGAAGCACTTAAAGGTGTCACTTTAATCACCTCAGTTATTCCTGGATAATTGACAACATAATTAACAGACAGATTGGAGGTTGTCATTGTAACTACAATACAATGGAAGAAAATCAGAACCATTCTTAAGACATTCAAGTAGTTCAAAAGGAATTAGTGTAAAGAGTACACCAATCTGGTGTTGTACTTTCATAAAGTTGGTGACTTTCAAGAGACAGATTTTTGATTTTTTTGAAAGGTCAACATGTGAACAGCAGAGACCGAGATATTCTGACTTCAGTCCCGAGTACGGGTCACTCTCCAAAAACACTGCGTCCTTCTGTCCATGCAATTCAACTTCATGAGACCCTTCCTGCCTGGTTAATGTCCTTGTCTTTCAAAATCCATGTCCCCAGTGTTGCGCCGGCTTTGCTTAAAGACATACTGGCTCAAATAACCCTGATGACATCATCAGGGTTATCCTGGGTTAAACAGAGCAGGACGTAGTAGAATCTACAATGTGCATTTTGTGCCGGCAGTCAGAGCAAATGACACGTGTTTGACTCGACATGGTTCATCTTTAACAATTAGGACATCATTTGAAAAATCAGTCTTGTTTGTTTGAATTGGAAACGTGCTCATACTTTTGCTTCTTTTCACATCTTGATAAAAGCTTTAAGATTCAACAGGGATCGTTTAACAGCCAGTATTTTTTTAAAAACAAGCCCAGATTTTCTTTTTCTGTCTTGGATGAATGAAACACCACTTCTATCTATTAAGTCTCAATGGTTTGTTTCAAACACAGTGCTTGATTGCTAATATTTCAGGTGAGGATAAAGATGAGGAAAAGTCATGATGCGCGTTTCATTAGCTGCTTCTCCCCAACGATCGGCATGAAAACACTCCTCGTCTGTAACCTCTGTTACCATCGCAAAGTGTATAAGGTCACGGTGTGTGTGTGTGTGGTTACGTGCAGAGCCGTGACGTACAAAGGTTATATTCACACACATGCCATATCCATGTAAATCATAGATCATGCGGCGGGGACAAGAGGGCTTTTGAGCCAAGCCGAGCGAGTGAGCGAGGCGAGGCGAGGCTTCTCGTCCAAGGCTGCAGACTGAAGGAGGGATGTTGATGCAGCACTAGGGGAGTCAGTTGAAGCCCACCCAAAACACACACGCACACACACACACACACACACACACACACACACACACACGTATACACATGTCCATCCAGCAGTTGACATTTTGTTTTGTCACAGCCATTGTGGCGAGAGCTGTCACTAACAGAGAAACAGCGTGACCATGTTGATTAGGCAAGCTTTTTGGGCAAGGAGTGGAAATATGCTGTCAGCTCATTACAAAAATACATAAGCTCTCACTTCCAATTACTCACCAAGCAGCTGGAGATTAAACAGGGGAGCGGCTGCCAACACCGCAGTCTTTCTGGGGTCAGTGGACATGACTGTAATCACAAGTTATATCAGTTTCTATGAACCTCCCCCCGCCTCACCCAAGCACCACCCTCTTATCCTATCATCCATCTTTAAACACAGCCCGCTGCCCTTTTACTCAACTCACCTGAAAAGCGGAGTCAAATATTTATCTTTGTGTGTTAGCTGCCTTTAAAGCGAATTTCATAGTTCATGAAAACTTCACAGAGGTGTTCAGATCAATGTTGTCTTTGCACTCTCGGCTCACTGGCTGCGTATTTAGGGCACCCTGGGTGATGTTGCAGCATTACACAGAACTGAATTACCTACACGCTGATGGAAGCACATGCACTGTTGTACACGTTTGAGTCTCTTTGAGGAGGAAAGTTTGATGATTAAATGGCTTCTTCAGCCAAATCAAAAAACACAAGGGTTCATTTGGGTCACTCCATTCCTTACATCTGGCCCTCGGAGCCACATTTCATTTTTGTTATGATTTATTGACTCATGTGTATTCTGAGTCTCAGCATGCACTTATTTTTTTACTGGATTGGGTTGAAATTTGTCCTGGACACCCAATAAGCACTGCAGATCATTTACAAGTATCCTATTAAAGATCGATGCCTGAACCAAAACCAAGAATCTTTCATTTTCATCAGTAAATACCCTTGCCAGTTCTCAACCAAATGGTTTTTTTTTAATTATTATTATTATTAATAGTGTCATTCTATCACATCTAGAATATATTTATGCAGATTTGTTAAATACAGCTTCAAAGCTGAAAAACCAAACAGGACTGCCTTTGAAATGTAACTGAACTTCTTAAAAACATGAAGATGTTATATACTCCTTCATTTCATAATCTTTTGAAAGTAGCTATTTTTCCATACCTTTCACCGGCTGTTATATCACATTCAGTGGGTTTTTACATAATTCTACCACATGGTTCTCTCTTTTTTTGAATGGCTTTGGATCACATGATTTTGTATGAAAAAAAAGCCATGATACAAACTGTGAGTCCCGAGGTGAGCTGGTCTGGAATGACTCATTCACCGTACATGTCTGTTTGATTCATAGCACTCAAACTAATGTTGGTTCATTCATTTTAAAAATGGCTTTTATCTTACCTAATCACCTAATCACATCCGAGAACATCAACACCAGTGTGGCTTTTCTAGAAGGAAAAGTCCTGTTACTGTTATTATGGATAAACCAAAAAAGCACATCATGCACAGTTTTTATTGGAACTACTTTCTGCAGAATAAATAGCACAGATGAAAGTAACAGAGTGAGATGCATGCATTGTCAATTGAATTTGAAAATGACCAGATGAAAGATGTGACCGATGGTTGAACTGCGGATTCAGGAGGAGCGATGCAGATTCTGCTCTGGCTGTGGACGAGCTGACCAGCTCTTTTTCCTTTCAGGGTTGTTGGGGGGCTCATGGGAGTTGGACCACAAGTCCAACCGAGTCCCCCAGGGAATCCTGTGGGGGTACTGCAAATACAAACAAGATACGTTTCCTCTTCAGGGTGGCTGGGCTCGGCAGTACAGACGGGGTGAGTATAGTATTTAGCAGCTAATAACTTTCCATGTCACTGTTGTATTTACAACTTGTTACACTTAATGACAGTAAATAAACCAGACTAGAATGGACTCTCTGAGTTGCTTGTGGGAACCAAGTGTCATTGCAAGTGTCTTACTGGCGCAGTTGTAATTTTCATTTCCAGTACCCACAGTGTGCCTGTGGACATGTTGGTTTTAAGAAGAGGTGAGGTCTGGCACGCTGCTTTCTCCAGGCAGCAGAAAGCGACTGTGCCACACACCAACAAACAGCTGCTCTACTGTCAAAGGTGTAGCATTTTCCCTGCTGTTAAAATAATGCATTATTCAGATAGTCAGAGGTACCTGTACGCAGGAGGGTCCACCACGCATGTACACTCTACTGTAATGACTGGACAGGCTTCTTATAGTCATTTTGTCAGCTGCTTTTTGGCTGATCGAGTACATAGAATCAGTGGCAGGTCATCAGCATAAGTGCAGAGGTAGTGCACTTCACATTTTCCTAATTAAAGGTCTATTGGGTGTATTTTCATGACGCTAGACACTACATATCACTATTACAGACACAGGGACGTACGTCAGCACGTTGACCCCTCACTTAAATACTGGTGCAGTTGCTTAAATTGAGTTGTTGATCTGATGGTTTAATTCTTGTTGCACACACAAACTCTTGTTCAAACAAAGTTTAGCATGCCCTAACTTGTGCCACGGACCTCAGACCATGTGCCAGAGATTGTTGAAATTGGACCCGACATCTTACATGTTATGAGCCAGATTTACCAACTAAATGACTGATGGTCATTTAAAGGAAAAGTATAGTAAATAATAGTAATGGTAGTAGCGGTAGACGTGTTTATCTTAAATGTATAATTAAAGTTCAGCTGGCCCTGCTCTAACTTAACTTAATGTTAAAGGTAAAGCTGTGTCATGATACATGTGAAAGCACAAGACAACACACTCACACAGTTGCGTATCAGACAGAAGAGCGTGAACCTTCCCTTGACCGTGATCGTACATAAACAAGGATTCTTGGCTCTGGACGTCCACGCCTCCTCAGTGATTCTGAGCCCTCCCAGAGGTCCTTCCTCTTCCAGTAAGAATCAAATCTGTTAATACCTGACGAGCCCTGTAAACCAGCTGTCCGTCAAGCATGACTTCGCTGTTTGTTCAGTGCGGTGAAGGAGAGGATGTGGAGCCGGGAGGCCGTAGAGAGTCGCAGCTCTGATTGCAGCTCGCAGTCTGTGTACATGTATGGTGGGGGAAACGGGTGAAGCAGATTGTGTAGATATCGTGTCATCTGTCTGGAAAACCAACAAGGCAACATGAGACGCAGACCAGTGCGTACTGTCGCTATCTCAGCGGCTGGAAAAAAAAACTGTGGCTTCATCATGATAATAATGTAGAGGATGGGGCCTGCTGATTATTTATTACAGGAACAGTTTTTCAGATGTTTCAGCATAATGAATAGGTTTTTTTTTTCCTTTTTCTTGTTTTTGCATTGTTGGCATTAGGCCAAAAAATATCAATAATTCCCACTAGTTTTGGGGATACGAACTCCTGTCCATTCATACCTTCATTGTTTGCTCACATACCATTGGTAATTTTAGGTTATTTTCAAATGTTTTCAACTAAAATTCTTACACTTTCCTCCTTTAATATGAACACAGCCGATTTCCATAGCTAGAGAAATAAAAAGTCTATATGTCCTGGTTATCTGGGATGTCAGGTGAGGGGGAAGTGCATGCAGGGTCTCCTGTGAGCAGGGTCTAGAAAGATACTGGAATAAACAGCCATGTATTTGTATCAGCGGACCCCTGAGAGACATAGTTTAGTTACAAAATCCCATTGCACCGTGTCAGTCACACTGGATGGCTGTCAAGGAGTATTTAAGAGTGTCTGCCAAATACAAATCAAGATGTAGTTACTTCATAATAAATACACAAACCAAAGAAAAGGCCAAACAAATGGAGTGTTTTCAGATTGCACTAGAAGCCATCAGTAGATCTGATGTCTCCAGATGTCTCCAGATGTCTCCAGATGTCTCCAGTCTTACCATTTCTGATGGATATCAGTGTGCCTTCTGCTCTGGGAGGAGTCAGTCAGATCAATAACTCTCATCCTAATGAGTGGAGACATTGATTGGAGATCGGGGAGGAGACTGTGACGCCAATATATCCTCCTGTATTTTACAGATGTTTTCTGCAGGGGTATCCCTCAAACCCTACTTGTCATCCCCATGGACATAAAAATATTAAAATACTGTAAAAGATAAACGAGGTGACAGTCTCTTACACAACTCAGATCCTGCCTTTACTGTATCACAGCTTTGCCCCACTAGAGGGCAGGATCAGCCCGTGTAGACGCACATATCTGCAAAGTTTTCACAGTTAAAGCAGGACTTTGCCGCACGTCTCAGCCTACGTGCACACAGTCGTCTCCTCAGCAGGGAACAACAGACCTCTTGCTGTTTAAAGCGGGAGTTGGCAGCCTGACAGGCAAATCTAATGCAACAGTCAATTAGGATCTACTCCCTGTATGTCAGCCATAAGCAGATACAGCTGTTCCCTGGTGAAGCGGCAGCTCTGGGGGAAGCTGTATAGGACATGCATGTTGAAAGATGGGAAACACTGAGCACTGCCCTCAACACTAAATATAGAGAATCCACAAGCGCAAGCCTTTCTCTCTGTACACAGGAATAATCATGGATGTGGTGATATATCTGGATGTTTGGTTAGGAGTGTCCCAGAGACAGAAGGCAGAGGATGTGATGATCTCTCTGGGGGAGTCAGTGGAATGAGCCTCTCTGTTTGTTCAAGAAAACAGCCTTGTTTGAATAAATGCAATCCCTTCTTACCAGCAAATAAGGACACTAAAGCTCTCCTCTCTCGACCTCATCTCCACCTGATAATAACCTACTGTGTTAACACATAAACCTGCTCATTATATCAGCTATAAAGAAATATGATGAGATACTAAGCTGAGACAATATGTCTATAAAAGTGATTACATTTTGGATGTTTTACTTTTTAAAAAAACGGATTTCAGGTAGATTAAACCCTTTCATGAATGGTGTCCACTTACACAGGACAGATGCCATGTCTCAGCCACCACAGCGGGACCCCCAAAGCCCCTAGTAATCTTCTACTTGTATCTCTGTCATGTTGATATATGGCTTGATAAATTCAAAATGCCGGAGAGAAAAGTAAATGCTAAAAAAAAAAAAAAAACTAAACAACTAAATAAGATGTTAAGATGCTTTCATCCAGATTTTAGATTTATGTGAGTAAAACTACATCCACCCACTCCAGTGGATATTACGCACAAGGGTATATTCTGAATAGGTAGATGAATAGATCCAAAATAGAATTATCCTTCTTTTGTGTGTTTTATTTGAAGTTGTGATATTATTTACTATTTAATAGTTTCATTAAATAGACATTTGAAATAGTTTTCAGATTTCCAGTGAACAGAATACATGCTCGCTACACCCGCTGCAGTGGATGGATGTATTTTCAGTCACAGAAAAAAAGATTTACAAGAGAAATGTTATTCAAATCTGTCTAAAAGTATTCCTACTGTCTTCTTCTGATCATTCTCTGTACTGTTGATGCTCTGTGTCCACTGGAGTGGACATCCACACAACTCCTGCAAAATAAACATATTACAAAAAAATTTCACTTGTTTCAGAGTCAAATCAAACGTTTAAAGAAATATTACTGGGTGATTTAATAATTCATGCATGAAAAGGTCATTTTGGCATCTTTTTTAACATTAATCAACAGAGGAAGTGTCACAGAGTCTCTACAACATCATCTCAGTTATTACTTAATGTGTAGAAATGTCAAACCTGATGAGTTAAATGATGTGTAGTCTCACTGGATTATATTGTATACACTCTATGTACTGTATTAAAAACAGAATAAAACTGATGTGGTATCAGTGAGATAGGTGTGCTTTAACGAGGACTTGAACTTGACTTTGGAGAATTACTGGTCCTGACTTGGGCGGGGGAGAACTCAGGACACCACACTGACCGCCTGTCATCATGTGAGTTATGACTAAAAAGCTGAAGGAAAGACCAGTTTATTGAACCTGATTAACGATTATTCTCTGTCAAACCTGATCATAGTATATATTTTCTGTTCACTGACCAAAAACACCTCATCAAACTGGAGAAACTACAGTTAGTGTCATTTTTAACTTTTCTTACCATGTGATATAATCCACAGTGGATTTTTTGTATTTCTGACTATTGAGAAGAAAACCTGGATTAATCAACGTGTCATATTGTTGCGTGTGAAGGAGCAGCTATTAACAGATAACTAGACAGAAGGGACTTTGTGTAATTCATAGCAAAGTCTTTTCCACTGATGATCTATCATTTAGTCTTTTCCTCTGGGGAGCCCCGTTCTATTGTTGATACAGCCCATAATTTTGATTTATCCTTTGGGTAAATAAAGAGCGGTTTGCTCTGGGCCTTGGAAGAACACAGCCTTCAAATCACTTGATCATTAATCCACACATTGTTTTATTTATCCCTCGCTCTCAGCAACTAGGAGACAGAGTGGAGGAGGACAAGGGGGGACACTCTGGGGTCAAAAACAAGCGATCTACTGTGAGTCCGCGCCTGTTGGGTGGAGGCGGGTGGGGGAGGATGGGTTGACATTGAGCGGTGATATAAACGTGCTCCCTGCTGGACGTTTCAGGTGGTGCCGCCGCGGTTGAATGTATTCTGGATAATGTCGCCGACAGAGGTGAGCAGCAGCTCCAAACCCCAGAAATCCCCTGAAGGTGGGATTGAACGGGTGGAAAACATTCCACTGCAGGTCAGCAGGGCACGTACACCTACAGCTCCCCAACACCCCGACACCAACATGTAAACCTGAGGGCCCAGCCGTGGAGCCGCATTCCTCTCCTCACCATAACCAGGTCACTCTGCAAATCAAGTGATTATAGGCCTCTGACCTGGTTTTCTTTGATTTGTGTCGCCGGCAGCTATAAAGGACATTCTGATTCTCTGAATTCACAAATATTTAGATCCTCGCATTTAAAGAAAACCACAGTTCATCATATCATCACTGAACTCTATAAAGATGTAATTATGCTTCGCGTTGAGATACATGTAAACACCTCGGAGCGCCTACGCAGAGGAGGGCAAGAAGCAAGGTAGCCCAAAAGTGCAACGCAAAGAGAGGTAAAGTTTCAACACGTCTGTGGTTTGTGTGCATTTATTGTGATGATTCAGTTACTCCATGATGTCGGTCCACACAGTCATCGGCTACTTGTTTGTCCCCAAAAAATCTTGAACACTTTGAGCTCTGTATTTGCAGGCTCTGGTGTCCTCTTGCAGCGCTGCTGATAAGTGGCTCATCTAGCGTTTAACAGCAGTTCTCTACAGCTCATTTAGCTCCATTCAGTACACTTGTTATTCAACACCAAGTATCTTACTTCCCTTCATGGCCCGTCTCCCTCGCCTTTTGCCTTACACTCCCTGTAACCCCACAGCCCCCCAAACCACACCCTGTCCCCGGGGCCTGCAGCCTCAGCTTCACCCTGACACAGTAATAAGTGGTCAGACCTTCATCCCAGTATATGCTTGACTCACTCTCCATCACCAACCAATTGGAAAACCACAACTGCCCCAGTCTGCGGTGCACAACCTGTAGGGCAGCCGAGGTGGACATGTGTTTTGATAGGTATACTTCATCTAGATTACTCAGGTGTATTTTCCTTGGCTTGGGCCCACCACAGAAAACACATTATACCCCCCTAGCAGAGCAAGGCGAGTCTTAAAGACCTCCAGAATAGAAGTCGTACTATGAAACCACAGAGCAGCATGGTGGAGCGAGTCACCTCCTCATTCACTGCTACTGTCACAGTTCATCAGTTGGTCATGTTAACTGCAGTCCAGGAATGTTACTCTAACACCGAGATATTTACTGCTTCATCTGCATCTGTTCTGTTCATATGTTCCTATAATGTCATTTATTTCGCTGCGGGGAAAAGTCCTGTACAACAGATATGGCCGACAGACGGAGCTCTATACATTTTCTATAGATGAGCAACTGCATTCAAGAAAACAATTCTCTGATAAAAGAGTTAGAGTCTGTGTGTGAAGATAAAACAACAAGTTCAATACAATCCCAAAAGGATAAAGTTCTCTATCACCCATTTCGAATGGTGAGGGGAAGGTTTACACTTTGCAGGAACTGGTTTAAACAATGAGCACTTTGAATCAACCCAAATGCATTCTGGTCAATTTTGGATGAAGTCAGCAGCCGCAGTGCAATATTTGTTTCCAAATGATAAACTGAATGTTCTGGTTTGCTACAGCTGTGATTTACACCTCCGACAGACTGTGACTCGTGGGTGTTGTAGTATTTAAAGCCGTCAGCCATATTAACCACACACAATATACATGATTTATAACATAAAACCCTTCAGTGTTGTTACATTACCCAGAGTTAGAGGGACAGTCATGGCTGGATTGTGATGAGGAGTCTTCCTGCAGGGGTTAAGGGTTGTGAAGAGGGTGACCATTTCATTTCTTATCACTTTAATCTATTTGATTTTTTACATTCTCTCACATAATAACATAACAGGGTCACATAATTTGCATTTGTTTAAAAAACATTCTATCAATTCACCCCAAATGTGATGTAAATTAATGAACACATTAGTGTATTATAAAATGCTATAACCATCTATATATAAATATTTAATGTGTGACAAACCATGTATATGCTGTATAATGATAATAATAGCAACAACAACAATACTACTAATAATAATAATGATAATAATTTTCCTGATTGTTTGAAGCAGCCTCAAAGCACCAGTGCTGGAGAGTAAGTGATGCTGCCAAATGTTAGCTTAAGATAAAAAAAAAAAAAAAAAACATTTGGATAATCATTACTTTTATTTTGAAATGTGCTCAATAATTCACATTATCAAAAAATACAATACAACAATAAAACTTTAAATAAAATGCATTCTTGTGTGTGTGTGTGTGTGTGTGTGTGTGTGTGTGTGTGTGTGTGTGTGTGTGTGTGTGTGTGTGTGTTCCCTGTTTAATGTCAGAGAGGTTCGATGTTTTCTAGACCAATAATAGCTCAAACTTTAAATATACAAACAATGCCAATAAATTCATAAACAATAGCAACAAGATTTGGGTTTACACTGTTTGTTTAATATGATGTGTGCTACAACACAGACAGGAAGACACATTGTACAATGTTAACATCAAATACTAAAAAGTATATGTATATATAACACAACAGGCCTGACAGTGTGTCATGTTAAACACCTACATGTAGCGGGAGAAATAGAGGAAGAAGACAAAGAAGACTATGAAGAAGAGAGAGAAGGATGTCACACCTACCCCATGATATTAAAAAGGCAACAAATGATGCTGTTTTATTACAAACTTGGAGGTTTCTGTTACAATGACCATACAGATTTACTAACACACAAAGCTGGTGTGTGCTGATAGGGCAGCCATAGATTAATAAAATCTATGCACATATTTTTTTAAATATCTGTCATTTGTAATGTATTTAAAAACCAGTCCAACGTGAACCAGCCTAAATCCTGCCCTACCACACACACTCTGTGACCCAAAGCCACCACATGGGGCAGAAAACCGGCCAACCTGGCAACACTGGATGTAGTGCAGACTTTTTCAGTCAATATGCACTTTTGAACTGCCAACAGTGATCGAACTATGAGAACAGCAGGAGCAGTGCAGGATTACCCAACTCAAACAAGGTGTAAACTGCTGCAGGTTGATTTTCATGTTAACAGAAATGAAAGCGGAGTAGTAAGAACACATCAGCTGTAGTAATGCTTTTCACAATCAGCCTTTCCTCTGAGTGCTGTGTGTTGTTTGAGCACTAGCTTGATATATATATATATATATATATATATATATATATATATATATATATATTTTTTTATTTATTTATTTTTTTACAGTGCAGCTCTCGTCCCCTGGAGGGCAGCTCAGCCCGGGGTTACGATCGGCTCGTCTACCTTGGAGATCAGTGAACACTGGCAGCGGTGGGTTTCTGACCTGCACTATAGCTCCTCAGATTTAAGGCTCCTCAGTGGTTTGCAGCCAGCCGGGTGGGGGTGCCGGGAGGGGGCGGCTAATTGAAGTCAGCGGATGACGGGTGTGCTGTGATTTGTGTGGTGACAGGCAGTGTAATTACACGGCTGGTCAGAAAGAACATTACAGTAGTTAAGAGCTTTCGCGGGCGCTAACTCGGCCAGTAAAAGGATCCTTACACTTCAGTATTTGTAAAGCGTGGGCAGCGCTGCCATGCTGCTGAATATATATGTGGAAGGAGGGGGGGCAGGAGCAATGTAAGTACATTTCTTCATCCTTCCTTTGACCAGGAAATCTCTGGAGATATCACTGCTACAGAAGACAGGCCTTTTTTTCAGTTTGTAGTGTCTTAGCTGTCAAAAATGGAAAAATGAAAACTCTCTTACAGACTCTAAATATGTACAGTGCACAGAGATAAACAGCTTCAGACTTGTTAAAAAGGAAAACCAGTCTTAAAGAAACAGTCCACGCAAAAATGAAAATTCAGTCATCCTCATCCATGATGGTGAAAGTCAGGTGAAGTGTCGTCATCCTCAGATCATTTCTCGAGCTTCACAGTAAAACAGAGTTGCAGCGTTCTGCTAAACAACTGAAGTAGCTGGAGAAAACAAGAACATAAAAATGGCTCCTGTAGCTTGGACTGCGTAATGCAAGTCTGAAATCCCCAAGATCCAGAATTGATTTTAAAAGACATTATTTACACCCTGGACGTGCGGTCCAGCTCGTGCACCCACTTCAGACATATTTTCACGTCTTTCACTCAAAAAAAGCTGCCTGCTGCTGAACATGTGAACATGAGAAGTGAGACTGAACCAGACAGTAAAATGTTGGGCCAGAAAACCCAAACTGTGAGCTGAATTATGTAAAAAGGCTGAGAGGAACTGCAGAGTTTGTGATATTTCTTTGTTTACCAGTAAGTTGATGTTGCTGATAGGAAAGATGGCCAAAACTAAGAAAGCAAGACACAAGTGGCTACAAAGCCAATTTATCATTCAGAGCTGGGCGATGTAACTGTTGATGAACAGCAGCCACTGTTGCAACAGGTAATGGCACATCAAATTTCCCCTAACTTTCTCCAAGAACTTCCCGTTTCCAAGATTTCCTCTGGAGTCGGTTCCTTTCCAGACATAATGGGCCCACAAACAGAAAATAAAATCTCTTCCCGAGGTAGCAGAGGTGTCACCTTTTGCAAGTCTATCTATCTATCTATCTATCTATCTATCTATCTATCTATCTATCTATCTATCTATCTATCTATCTATCTATCTATTTGGCATACAGTTAAAGAACTAATCCCTGCAGCACAGAAGAGATTTCAGTGGATGTCAGTTGTATCTGACCGCCCTGCTACTAATCAAATAAAGTCTGCTTGTGAGTGTGTTTTTGTGGCGGCTGGTTAGTTACAAGCAGCCAGCGGTGGTGGTGATACAGCAGACTGCCAGCTGTACTTTCCCCAGGAAACACACCATCCTATTCGGCTAGATGAGCGAGCTCTCCGCTGTGTCTCTGGGCAAGGTGGAGCGGACAGGCTGGGTGTAGGCCTGGCAGACAGTCCCAAACATGCACTGAGCTTGGAAGACATATTTCAAGTCTGTGTGTGAGGCCACGTAAGTGACTTAAGTTGAGTCCAAGTCACAGACTCAAGTCCCCATCGCTGTTACACAGCAACATGTACCCAAAGATAGCTAATATTAGCTAATAATAGTCAGCATATACTACTGGTAATGTATGTTTTATTACACACACATGATTGCCATCACCCACAATGACATGACAAACTTTTGTCTGTTCGGATCGTTTAAGCAAGACAACAACTTTATGTTTAGTGAAACATCATTGTTTGGGTCAAAATTACTGTTGACTTTTGGTGTCACACTGGACGTGAACAGCCATCTTCTGCATGGATCTCCTGCACTTGTTAACCCCGACCAGCCGTCCCTACCTCCTCTATATAAAGACCTTCTTGCTCTTTGTACTTCACCTCGCTTCCTCTTGCTGCTGTAACGATTAGATACAAGACAATACAGTTGACCTATATGGTCCTTTCTCTAATGGTTTTATTTCCTTTATTGTTACAAATACATTGACTTAAAAGTATAAATGAAAAACAATTTTGTGAAGATTTTGCACTTCAGATGATCATTAGTAATATATATATATATATATATATATATATATATATATATATATATATATATATATATATATATATATATACACACTGATATATATCTATATATATATCACAATAATATATGTGTGTCTTTGTAATGATTTCCATGGTCCAGTTACCAGAGAACGGACTGACATAATGAAATCTGCTGCAGGAGAGTCAAGTTTAGTCAAAAGAAATCTAAATCACTTTTAATACAATAAATCTCTTTGGACATGATGCCAGAGGTGGTGAGGCAGTGAACCAGCGGCTCCATATACTGCAGCCACATGTTGGGTATTTAAATGGCTGTGGTATTACTCTGCAGCGTGTATTTGTACATGCCTTTGTAAGCGTCTGTGTATCCATCCAGCCCTAATGCGGCCTCACGGTTCGGCCCTCTGGAAAGATTCTGAGGCCAGAAAGATAGTCGCGGACGAAAAACAAAAACAAACTGCAAACCGCGCGTCATCCCAGTGAAATATGGTAATAATATAGGGGGAAGTTTACATTTTGTAAAAATATGCGTTATTTGTCTTAGCTTTCGTTTATGACTGGCTGAGCCGGCCGTGATGAGGGAGGCCATTTTCTGAAATGTTTCTGGATGTGGACCACAGAGCAGCCAACACCCCTGTCTATCTTTAGAGCAGGGAATCCACCCAAGAGCTGTCAGTCCAGCCGCCAAATCCAGGACTGCTAAAACTCTCCAGACCCCCAAACACTAACAGCATCATTCAGAGACATACACCCGCCCACCACACACACACACACACACACACACACACACACACAGACAGTGATACTGTTAGATGTGGAGGTATTTCGAAGAAAAGAGTAAATAAATCAGGCCTCTGCTTCATCAGTCGGTCTTACGTAAGAGCAGCTCTCCCTCTGAATGTCGCAGAGAAAGAAGAAAAAAAAATGAAAAACAACTTTTTTTTCTTTTTTTTTAAATGCTTGCAAAAGGAGAAAAGATTTATCTACTCTGAAAGTTAACTCAATACCTAATTTTTCTTGGACTCCACCTTTGTTTTTCCAAGTGCTGGGAACTGTGAATAAAAAGGTCAAAGAAATAACAAAAAAAAAAAAAAAAAGCAAGTTGTATTAAATTTGTGAAATAGAAAATTACTGCTGCTGAAAAAAAAGATTAATGACTCTGGCTGAGGGCTTTGTGGATCTCACCGGTGCTGCGCTGTGAAGCACTTAATAAATCACTGCTGTACATACAAGGAATTAATAAGGATGGTGTGTTTTCATGGTTTGTGTTGGTGCCAGATCTCAGAGAGCCTGATCTGGCCCCGGCTCTAATCTGTTTTTTCAAAAGTCACCTTAACAGCCTGCTGGTATACCTCGCTCCCCTCCCGATCCAAGCTCAAATACAAGAAAGCAGGGTGATCACTTCTGCTCTCATTACAGTCTCTTTAAGATGAATTAACACGCGAGATGAATATAATCCCTCCTGCAGGAATCTGTCTGTTATTGTATTAGGTGTATGTATTTTCTGGAGCCAGTCATAAAGTGGAAGTAAATTTTTTTGGCCTCCTCCGTGGAGCAGGATCAGACTGAGGTGGCTTCATTACCCACGCGTCCTCGTCATGACTCACAGGACCGATGCAGCAGCCTCTGTCACGCGCTCTCACTTCGGTTAGGTTTAGTAAAATATTGTGATTTGTCTTATATAAATGTTACTTATGAAACTTCGCTCCCTCAGTGAGTTAGAATAAATCTCCGCTGACTTGGTTTCATGCTGGACAGGGACAGCAGACGCCCTGACACTGCTTCACCTGTTGTAATAGTTACTGCAGTCTCTAGATGTCGCTGCCTAACAGGAAATGTGAATATGGGCCGTAATAATCCGCTTTCACGATCGACCTCTGAGGGCAAACATCTGATGAGGTCCGGCTGCTCCGTCCAGGGGCGTAGAACTGGGTCCAGAACTTTCTGCTAAATCACTGACCTCTCACAAGAGTCTGGGGGATTTCAGTGCCTAAAGCTTCTTTCTTTAAGCACATATTAAGAGAAATCAAACGTAATTAAATAATAATTTAAAAATTTTAATGTGTATATTTCAGGCAAAGTGTCTTTTCTAGTTAAAGACTAAAGGAGGTCAAAATCCAACTCATGTATTACAGAACATTAAGCAACAGTATGAGCACTATTTAGGACTATTTCAAGAGTCACTGAGTGTCTCCAATAAGCGCTACACAATATGGTCCCTTTATTATTTAGTGATCACGAAGATATTTCAAGGGATGAAACGTCGATCTCTGCAGAGGTGTCTACCATCAGCACACATGAAGGTCACAGCAACATACAGAGAGCCAGGTGTCCTCCACAGCTGCAGGACATCAGGGTGTTTTGCTCATTTTGAAATTCAATTTAGGATCACATCTAAATGACTCGACTGTGTCGGAACACAGATGTGTATTGACCACTCACAGTGGTCTCGCCCAGAACGTTTCGGAGGGCGTGTGGATGTGATGTGTGATGTGGCAGCGTGTTGTTGCAGTCCTGTGCTGGAGTTATTGTGTTACACCAGAGGAGGCGACGCTGGAGGCTGTGGGTGCACACCGCAGGACCGCCACACCGGAGGACAGGATTTATGTCCTCCAGTCCTGCTGCTGTTATGTTTAGGCTCAGCTGAGGCTTGAGGTTCAGGTGGCTTTGCCTGAATACTGAAAATGTAGATATATTCTGTATCGTGCTTTAAATCAGAGTAGATGTCAGAATTCATAAAAGATAAATAAATAAATAAATAAATAAATTGGAACACTATATAAAACATAACATCTCTGTTGTTGCTCATCTCTTTTTACATATACTCAACTAAAAACAGCACAAAGGCAATATCTTTAATATATCAGTGTGTGCAAATATGTGTGTGTCTGTGTGTGTGTGTGTTACCTACAACAATACATGTTGAGCAGATCTCCTTAATAATTATGTCTAATTATCATGTTAGTCAGTAGTTTTTTTCTAAATCGAGAACATCATTTCATTGTATTTCAAAGGTAAATAATCCTTAATTACGGATTCTTTAACATTTTTTTTAAGATGCTGTTTTGGGGCTGTTGCCTGTACTGGTTAGTTCAGCTGAAGACAGACAGCAGAGAGGAGAGAGAGGACGACATGCAGCAGACCAACCCTGGACCACCAGATGTTTAACGAGGCCTCAGCCTCCTGCTCGGGAGCGTTCACGGAGCCAGCAGTACAGCTGGGCCAGGTTCATCAAATAATATAAAATAAAACTGACTTCAGTGCAACATGTCACCATTTTGTAAACGATTATTTGAATATGTGATATAAGGCATCAACATGATTTAAAAACAGCCCAGGTGTAACTTCTAAACGAAGGTGAAGGTGATATGTCCTATTTAAAATGTGCGGATTAAAAAGAGAATTACAAAAAAAAAACCAACAACAAAAAAAAAAAAGCTCCAGCTGCATCAAAAATAAAAGACGAGATAATCTACCATTTAATTTGTCATGCATGATGAGCTTGCTACAGACTGGAGTGAGGGCAGGTGTGCAGCAGGAGGACAGACAGGAGCTGCGGGCCGCTCCTCCGTCCTGCACCCTCACTCATTTATATCTGTGCGCACAATGCAAACTGTGAGGAAAACCGGCTGTAATGTGGAGACACAAAAATGCGCCGAGGATCTTCAGGGTGTTTGAACTGATTCTCTATAGCACATATTTAATGAGTCAAATTACGAAAAAGTAACGACCAAGAAGCTGTTGATCCAGCAGCAAAAACAAAATATTTTCAAATAATTTAGTATAAAATAAATTAAATACTATTTTTGAAAATTGAATATGCCACTGTGACAGACTGACATGCTAAAGCTATGTACACCTGAGGAAGGTGTCTTTAAATCCATCCGAATTCACGCTCCAGTCCTCGGAGGAATGATCCTTTAGTTTCAGTGGAACATGTCACTTCCTCTCCTCTGAAGCTGCTCGGCCTGCGGCAGGGCAGTAGCTGCTGTCTGACTGCAGAGATCACAGTGCGGCTGTCAGGACGCGTGTCCTCCGATAATAAAACATCTTTCCTAATCACCAACAAATCGGTAACACCGCACTGTAACTCACGTCACGGCAGCACCGGAACAACAGAAGTCATAGACCCGGAGGTGAAGAAAAAGGTGCAGGAAGCGCTGAGATGTTCACACCCATAGGAAATAAAATATTATATTTAAATCAGGAATCACCTAATATCACCAACACATCCACACCTGCCTGCTGCTCCATACAGATGATACCACTGCAAGAAAATACGAGTGGTGCGTTCAATGTCCGTTCACGTCAACATTTTTTAACTGACTGTATTTCTGAATATACAGTGAGATTTATTTTTACAGTTATTCCCAATATTCTCTACAACCTCTTGTAATACTGGGTCTAAACCAGCATTTCTCAGGTGTGTAATCTCTCCCAGTGTGTGCTGTCGTGTGAGCCACCTACACACTCTGAATGTGAATGTGTGAAGGGAGAGCTCGCAGCAGGAGCGGCTCATGCGGGCCGAACGCTTCTGGGCTGCTCAAGTGGAAAAACGCGAGGCTCAACTAGTCACTGCAGCAGTGTCCAGAGTCAGAGCTCTGGGCCATTCAAGGAGCACAACGATCATTTGAACAGGATGGGGATCAGTTTACTTTACTTTACCGGTGACAAGCACTAACACCATTATAGCCTCATTAATCTACCGGAAAAAATCATCTGGTGACCTAATGAGGGATCACACGATTTATTAAGTCACGCAGATAAATCATTTGTCGCTGTGAGGGTGTGTAGGAGGCCTCCAGAGCTCTGTGCTCAGATCAACACACGGCGTCCAGCAGCCTGACGCAGCAGACACGAGAGGGACGGACGTCAGACGGTGTGTTGACAGTGACGGCTGCTCCCGTCATCCTCTTGTTGTCTGTGTTTACACCGAGCCTCAGCTGAGAGTCGGACACAGGCTCCTGCTGACTGCAATACTAAGGGGCGGACTCACCCACAGAGAATTACACAGAATATATAATAATGTGTTTTAGCTTCCGGACCAGCCGTTAACAAATGAAATCACAATCACGGCTAAACGAACTGTTTGTTATGTCTAGTTTTACGGTGTGCAAAGGTTCTCCGTGTGGTTTGTCCAAGTGGTGTTGCCGTATCTCAGCAAAAAAGGAGAGGAGGATTTATTATCATTGCAGGCCGACTCTGTTAATCTGATCTTTTTCAGTACATAATCTATCAGACATTACTGCAAAAAAATAAAAAATAAAAAACAAACCTGCCATGTGAGCGTGATTTAAACACAGCCTATGTGTATATTTTCTAATGCCAGATGAGTGTGAGGGCTGCAGGCTGGCTGTGCTCCTCTTGTGTGTGACAGACATGCGTCTCTATCACTGAGGACACTTTACAGACTAATGAGTGAATCTAATGGACGTGATCATCGACCGTCATTGATTCGGAGCTGCAGGACTTAAAGATATAGAAGAGATTACAGGAGAACACCAGCCTCCACCCAGCAGCGCACCGTCACCTGGAGGTGTCTGACCTGACGGTCCAGAGATCACAGTGTTCTGTGTTTCTGTATTTTCATCCTGAATGAACATATTTCTCAACGTGACAGTCTGGATGTTATTTCAAAGCCTCCTCCATAGGGATAATTATTTGTATCGCATGTCATTAATTAATTGTATTGTATATTTATAAATAAATAAATAATCTTTATTTCACGTATATATATAAATGCTATATGAAACGCTCAACGACTCTTATTTTGAAAAACTTTTTTAGTTGTTTTTTTTTTCCCCTCCTGTGGCATATAGACTTTTTTTTTATTTATTTTTTTAGTTAAAATATAAAATCTGTGATCGTATTTTACCCGACACAAATATCATGTACAGCTGTTTATTTCTAATTCGTCATGCGCGCGTCTCCAGCTCACCCTCACAGCACCAGGACTGTTATTCTCTTATAAATTAGTGACGCTCAGGACCAGGACCAGGGCCAGTCAGAAGTCATGATGCGGACTCCATGTTCTAGCTGCTCGGACGCGCTGCTCTTCCCCCGGCAGGTGTGAGGCGGTCCGGCTGACGGCAGGTGAGGTTCTACTTTTGACGCACACGCGCTCCGTGTTCGGGTTCTGCACCGAGCGGATCCTCCAGGAGAGCCGCTGTGAGCCTGTCCTCTCCTGTCTACAGGAGGCCTGCTGCCTAAACCACGAAGAAAAAGCCAGACAACGTGTTGGTCATGTTTCATTATTATTTTAATGTATACTCGTTGTCCTTTTACGTAGGTTTTCTTATTTTTTCAAAATAAAGTAACAGAAGAAACTGGTGCTGTTGTTGACGCAGCTCAGTGCGGCTGCGCTCTGCCGCGGGACGTTTCCCCTGCGGCCGGCCGAGCGCTATGAATAATGTTACAACGGAAGGAAAATACCAGAATTACAACATGTAATATCCATAAAAATGTCACATATAACATTACGATATATTCAGACGTGTCAGTCGGTCCGCCGGGCGTCACGTCCCGGCGCGACTTCAGCTACAAAAAGACTTAAATTAAATATAAATAGCGGACACAGAATCAATAATAAAATGTAGATATGTACAACTGTGCAACATGGCAACACGTCAGATCACAGCGGCGGCACGTGGCGGAGTCCGCCACACTGAGCGCGGGTCACTATCAGCTGTCTGAGTCCATCTCGCTTTTACTCTCCTCCGGCTTCTCCGCGGACGTTTTGGTGGATTTGTTCCATTTCTGAGAGTTCTCTGATTCCTCTGATGAAGACCGTTTCTGCCTCCTCCACTTCGCGCGTCTGTTTTTGAACCAAACCTATACGTGACAGAGAAAGAGAGTTTTAGTGTCTAAACCAGGAGGCTGTCCGCTCCTCTGTCGTGTCTGAAGGCCAGCGGCAGCCCGGCGCGGGCCGGCAGGAGGCCGCGCGTCACGGACACGAGTCTGCAGCTGTGCGCGCAGACTGAGACTGAGACCGCCAGGGTTCATTCTACTGCTGCGGCTTGATTCTTCCGGACTCTTTACTGAGTAGCGGTGGAAACAGATCTGCTCCTGGAACTGATCCGGGTTTTTGTTTTACTTTACTTTTACTTTATTGTAAACACTTATATAAAATTTCATCGGAGTCGTGATATATTATTACATATATTATATAATTACTGTGACGCCAAAATAACTGGACCCGTAGATTCAGTGTGTTGTTATTATTATTATTATTATTATTATTATTATTATTATTATTATTATTATTATTATTACTGTCACTGGGCCCACAGGAAATATATTTTGTCTTTGTAGTTCAGATGATCACAGCTCTGTTTTAAATTGATTCAAACCGCACACAAAACAAAATCATCCCAATCAGAATCATAATAAATATAATCTGCGGCTGCAGTAAATCTCCTCTTGGTGACCAGTGGACTGGCTGTGCTCATTTCTGTGACCTACTTTTGATTTTCTTCTTGTCAGATTTATTTTGTATTTATTTTAGTTTAAATGGAGAATGAGCTGCCGTTAGACTGTGGAGAGGCCCGAGACCACAGCCCGCTCCTCAGTTTTCCTTTCCTTTTCTTTTCTTTTCTTTTCTTTTCTTTTCTTTTCTTTTCTTTTCTTTTCTTTTCTGTTCTGTTCTTTTCTGTTGTTGGTTTTGTGTTGTTCTTCCCCTCAGTTCAGACATCTCCCTTTACAAGATGGTTGCATTTAATTTCATTTACATCTCAGTTCTAAGTCTCATAACCAGTGATTGTATTGGTATTAACATTTAACTGATCAATTATCATTTTATAATGAGAGTCAGCGGCTGCACCGACAGCAGAGGGAGGTTTTATAGAAGGACTGATCGATGAAGGAGCAAAAATAATAACGCTATTAAGTCTTCTTAAAATTCAACTAATAATGATAATAAAACAATGTTATTATTAATAATGATTATAATAAACAATGTTATTTTTAATAATAAAATTAACACCAATAATTCTAACAATAATAATAACGATTATAATAATAATAATAATGTGAACGGGTCTCTGTGTCTCTAACAATATTCAGAGTTGCAGGATGAGAGCAGCTCGGTCGGTTCTGTCTGTACTGGACCGTAAAACAATCAGAACTGGAAGAGTTCATGAAAGGACGCAGGAAGCTGCACTGACCTCGACCTTCTCCTCCCGGAGGTGGACTTTGCGGGCCAGCTGCTCCCTGGTGCCGACGTCCGGGTACTTGGTCTCCTGGAACAGGCCCTCCAGAGCCTCCAGCTGCTCGTCGGTGAAGATGGTGCGGTGCCGCCGCTTCCTGCGGCAGTGCAGCTGGTTGAGGAGCTGCAGCTCGGTCCGCGACAGGCTGCTCATGTTCATGTAGGACATCATCTGGTGCGGGACCGGAGAGATCAGCACCGAGCCCGGGCTGTCGTAGCCTGCACGGTGAGAGCGGAGAAGACATGGAGTCACACACACGCACACACACAGTGTCCTGATGGACCAGGGAAGTCAGGCGGATCGCAGCTGGTGCGTAAAGAAGAATGACATTTAAACTTTGGAATATGTTCCGTCATTTCATGCGCGCAGATATTTTTGTTCATGCTTAAAAAAATCAAACTCGAACTGTGAAAAGCAGCGAGGATGTTTGTTCTGGTGTCTGGAAAAAAAAATGTTTCAGTGCGAAGAGTTTCAGAGTTTAATGTGTGACGCTATAACGCTGCACTCGGTTGTTTTACTCAGGAGATCAGAAATACTTATCTACTGGGGGCAGAAATGTGTCTTTAGCTTTAAACAACATGTCCAGCGTCATGGGACACATGGAAACTTTCCAATACAAAATGTATCGAACATTTTGTGGCTTTATTAGAGAGTCTGTAAAAACACTGGTTTATATTTTCGTTATTGTTATTGAGGAAAAAAAGTTTTAATTACAAGCTCGATTCTGCGCTGAATTCTGAGGAGTTCCACGCTACAATAATTGTCAAAGTCGGTGCAAAGACAGCGGGAGTCTGGCGTCCTACCTGCCGGGATGCAGGGGCACTGCTGCGGGCTGAGGCCGGGCACGGAGCTGCAGCACGGCGGACCTCCTCCGGCGCCCTGGACGTGCAGCTGTCCGTAGTAGTAACCGTTATATCCAATCCGGGTCCCGTTCACGGACTGAATCCCGGGGGGAGAAGGTCCGCAAGTGGCCGAGTACAGTCCGTTGTAGTCGGTGTAGATAGAGTCCGTGAGGCCGGCGGACAGCACCACCGGGCCGCTCCGGTGCAGCAGCAGCGGCTCCTTGCAGCTCGGCCGGCCGGACAGGATGCTGTCTATGCTGAACATCCCGGCGGGCATCACACCGGTGCGCGGCGGCTCGGGAACAAGACGGGAAGAACTGGACGGGGTGAAAAGTGCTCGGTCAGATAAAATGTCCTCCTCAAAGAGTTCCGGGGGGAGAAAAAAGTTCTCCTAAAACTGCGTCATGATGACTCTGGAGGCTACTTTTTCTTCCCTGCATGCGCGAATCCGCGAGCTCGTCTCGGGGATGCGGACTGTTGGCTTTAGTGGGACCAGTTACAGCAGGGCTGGTTTTTATAGGCTGCTGACGTCACGGCGGAGCGGCGGCTCTGGGATCAGCTGCTGCAGCTCGCGCAGTGAGCGGCCACAGGTCTGTGTATTGAGAATTAATTCAATTAAGATTATCCGCACTGTTTGCAGACTTTTGGAAACTCTGCTGCGGGTCAGCGGGCTCTGCCTACAGAGTAATCCGATTATTTCCTTGTCAGCGCAGGCATCATAATGCACGGGGCACGGTGAAGGCGACACCGGACCAGGGTGCGGGCGGACTGGGCCTCCGGTCAGAACACAGGGATTCGTCAGAATCTACAAATTATAGCGGTCCAACACATGTAGTCAGAACCGGGGATCAGAGGAGGGAGACAGATTTGATTGCGTATAATTTTTAAGTTGTTTAAAACTCCATGCAGACTGAAGGAAACTGCGCGAATTCAGTTTAAATGTAATTATTAATTAACCAAGTTCCATTCTAATGTCAGGCCTGCTGGCTAAAATCAGAACCAACACGCTGAATTGAAAAAGATGTAAGTACGGATGTGGCGTGTCTTTAAATGATTATTATAATTCTTATTATCATCTGTCCGGCCGGCTCGCCTGCACGTGAACGCGTGATGTGACTGTAGGTGCAGTGAACTGTCTGTCTGTCTGTCTGTCGGCCTCTCTCCCCCCAACACTAAATGAATATTATCCATATTTCCCTGTCAGACGGAAGCCGCTGAGCATTATATCTGGCCTTCATTTCATTATCCGGTTGCGGCTCGGCTCTCCGCGGGGCGCAGATCGGCGCGTTTCCTGCGCGCCAGCGGCTCCTCTCTGCGGGTCAACAGCAGCCGAACACTTCCCCCCTGACCGGGATAAGATAACGACCCATTATCGCCTCCATTCAGCGCCGAGAGAGAGAGAGAACTTATTGCATATTTACGTCGCTAATCAACACGGGCTGAGTGGTGGAGGAGGTGGTGCTCATGGGGGCTGTGGAGGAACGTGGATTCCCGGTTCAGACCTTAATGGGACTCGTGATTGCATTTAGCACTCAAAGGGGTCTTAACACATGCTCATGTCAGGCTGACTGATAAGTTTGTGATCTGAAGCTGCGCCGCTTACTTAGAGATGAGGGATGATTAGCGCGCTCAATGTCCTCCACTAATGCCTCCAAACAGCCCGCTGGAATCACCTCCACGCACCAAAATAGGACGTGTAGTCATGAGTTTGCAGGTGAATACACAAAGTGATCCCGGCGCACTGAAGTCAGACACCTCAGAGGAGAGGGGAGGAAGGAGCGCGTGTAGAGGCTACCTGTCTGTCTGTCTGTCTGTCTGTCTGTCAGGCGACACAGTTAACAAGGTAGAAAATACTGATCAGCCCTTATAATACACAGTGTTATAATACACACTACGTATTATGCATATTATGTATATAGATTATGTTTCCAAGTTAATCACACTGTGCTGTTATTTCATAGAGTCCAGCCTCAGATCCACTCTCCTCTCTGTGACTGTCCTCACTGCAGCAGGACAGAGGTGAATGACTGGAACACCATCACACCCTGACACTGTCACCTGTGTTCGCTGTTACCTGTGAGTATAAAGAAACACCACCGACCAGCTCGTCATTTTAAATAATATATGATTATATATGTTTGTTCAACGCTGTTTACCAGCTCATCTCTGACCAGAGCAGATACATTAAATATAAGTTTAGAAAATTGGATTTTGTTGGATTTTGTTTTCTAGTAATTTTCCACATGTGACACAATAATAATAATAATAATAATAATAATAATAATAATAATAATAATAATAATTCCATGTTACATCAGCTCCATGTTTAATCAGAAACATGTCATTCAGCTGTATAATGTGTGGAAATGGACAATTTACAAATATATAAATCATTTTATATTAACCAGTGTTAATAAAAATGAAGTCATAGCTCATCCATTTTTAGATAATAGTTATTACACTGTGAACAAACAATGAAATGCTTCATAAACAATTTATTGAGCAAATGTAAAGGCCAGCCTCATAATGATTATAGATGAACTACACAGTATTTATTCACCATATACAAAGTGTTAAACGTCAGTTACAGCTTTATAATAAACAGGTTGTTTTAATCAGTGGTTTGTATTGTCTGTTAACAGTTAAGTGACTCAACGACAGTGCAGTGAACCACAAATGTGCCGTATATTAATGATGGATATTACAGAGTGTGACCTACGTGTGGACTGTGAGGTTTAAAGGCTGGCGGTTACCTGAAGGCATCACTCCATCAGCGGAGGATTAATGCGTCCCGTTCAGAGTTTAATTCAGTGAGGATCAAACTCTCTCGCCCTCTTAATCGCTTCTGCTCAGGAGGAGTTCCACAGGAACACTCAGCAGCTCAGCGTACAGTCATTCTACACACACACACACACACAAATCAAAACCAGGATTTCTAGATTTAAGATAAGATTTAAATTATATTCCCTATCTATATTCCAGCTCGAATCATTTGAGGCATTTGAAGGTGGCACATTGTGTTCTGGCACACGAGGATGAGTTTCCGTCCTGTGCCGCAGCCTGGATGTGAGAGGAGCTCTGCCGTGAGCCTTTTCATATGGAAACACATTGCTGCTGCTGCTGCTGCTCTGTAATACAGTCACACTGTGATCCCAGCCCAGCGCAGAGTGGGAGAGAAGAAAACAGGCCCAGATACTGTTATTATTTTCACATTTATTTCTATATTTCTACTTCCAAGTGGCAGTGAAAGGACCGAATCAAAAGGGATTGCTGTAAAACGAAACGTCCATTTGAAAAATAAAAGCTGAGGGAAAGTGCGGTGAAGGCAGCACTTATAGGTGAATAGAAGCGTCAATCAGGCTGCAGATGGAGGCTGAGGACTCACAAAGCTACAATAGCGGATGCATCTTTATATATCAGAGCCCTGATCTGTAAAACCTGGTTAAATACGGCAAATAAAAACAGGGAGACTTGGTAATGCATCCTTCAGAGAGGGATAAATACATGGTGAGGCCGGCCAGGCTTTCACTGTGATGTCTCCTTCCATCTGACTGCAGCCGCATCTGCATCATTTACATAATCACAACATCCGGAAAATACCCAATACATAGACAGCCAGACAGCCAGATAGATAGATAGATAGATAGATAGATAGATAGATAGATAGATAGATAGATAGATAGATAGATAGTGTGAGGGTGGGAGACTCAGCAGGATGTGAACTTATCCCCATCTGTATCTTTGTTGGGATCTGTCCCGCACTATGACAGCGGGCTCCTCACCCTACATTGACGTTTGAGTCTCTTGTTGAAACGTTCTCTGTGATGCACTCGTTAGCGCACAGGATACTGAACAGAGGCATGAAGAAGGAGAAAGAGAGCTGGACTGACTCAGCGTTCTGGGGTTTAGAACCCATCCTGCACAGGCGATCCATCCAGAAGCTGACGTCAGCTGGGTGTTGGAGCGCCGTGACTGATCAGGACGTGTGTTCATGCGCATCATCATACAAACTGAGGTGATGAAGGGGTTTTATGGCGGCTCCTGATATTTTTCCAATTTAATGCCGTGTCCTGTCTTAGAATCTGGTTTTGATACAAACAATCTTCCAGTTGATGTTTGCTCATGAACACATTTATATTAATAAGTATTTCATCAAATTGAATCACACTGTCACAAACTGACCGACACAAACATGGATCGGGGTCAAATTAATGTGTTTGTTATGTTTTTTGGGTGCTGGAATAAATGAAGGAGGAGCAGATCTTGAGGCCAAGCTGAGAGACTAGATATTTTAGCATGTTATAGCATTTTAAATAAACAACATTAATGCCACACTTTATGATGTTCATCTTTGATAAATGTTAAATTTAAAGTTTATAAACTGTTTATTAAGCAGTTGTTTATTATAAAGTTTATATTAGTTTACAATTATTTGATAAATACTTTATAAAGCATTTTATTATGTACTGTGAAATAATTACTAAAGTTGAATAACACTATTTGACCATTTATTGATGATGGTTATTGTAAAGTGTGGGCATACTTTGTGATATGATTAAATAGGACTTGATTTACTTTTTCTGTTACTGTTACTAACTTTCGCTCTGACTGTCGCTATTATTATTTCAACAATCACAAGTATTTCCATCCTCGCCTGTGATATTTGTCACCGTCTCTTCTGAAGTAACCTCACCTCGTCCATCCTGGTGAACACAATGAAACATGATGGTGGCAATACAATGAATGTGTGTGTGTGAATGTGAGTGATTGACACATACACACACACACACACAGTTACACATGCAGGCTGGTGCGGTGCCAGACAGGCCTGTGTGTGTGAGTGTGTGTGTGTGTCTGTTTACTTCCTGTGTATTTGAAAGGAGACTTGGAGAACTTAATTAACAGACCTCTTACAATCCCATTTATCATGGTGGACACTCACACACTCACAAGACACACACAAACAGAAAATGGCTCCAAGCACTGAGATCTTAAATTGATTGGAACAGCCTCGCTCTCGCACCCACTTCAGATTTCATCCTAAATAACGTCTGTTCAGATCAGTTTGGGATCTTGGAGCTTCAGGAGACTCACATTAAACCAGACGAGCTGTATGGAGCCATTTTATTTAATTTCATGTTTTGTTTTGTTTTATTGTATGTTCATGTTTCATTTTAAATCAAGTCTCCAGCTACTTAAGTTGTTTAGCAGAATGCTGCAACTCTGTTTTACTGTGAAGCTTCAGAACTGTTCTGCACACTACAACATTGTCACCTGATTTTATATCACCAGGAGGAGAGGATGAGTGGGTGAACTGCTCCTTTAACCATAACCTAAACCTTAATTCTTAATAACCTTAAGTGTCCTCACTACAAACACACACACACACACACACACACACACACACACACACACACAGATGTATTGTTCATGTCAGAGCTGGCATATAGAGGCTGCAGCCTTCTACACTGCCTGGCCAGGGCTGCGTTCACCAGCCACGATGAAGCCCATGTGTTGCCCAGAACCACCCCACATCCCCTCCCTCTCCACACAAACACACACACACACACACACACACACACACACACACACACACACACACACACACACACACACACACACACACACTTTGTTTTAGAACTGTAGAACTGCTTGGTTCTCAAACAAAACCACAAAGTGCCTGTGGCCTGACCACAAATGTAATATCTGCCTCACACATCAAAGCACACGAATCACAAAATGTAGTTTTTGTTCAGCACTCTTGTTCTTCACACACGAGGTTCAGTGAGTTGTAAACGGAATAATCCTTGCACATAAAGGCCCCTGCCTACTGGAAACCCAGTGGTGGGGATGAAGGATGCTTCCTGACAGTCCATGCTTCTTCTCTGAGACACACACATCCTGAAGACAAACATGTCTTCTTTCACAGCCGCATGAGGAAAACTCATTAGAGACATTTTATCAATCTGCATCGCAACAGGAACTGGATCAGTTATATATGGTCTCACCAGCTCTGCACACAGAACAAGTAAGAGTCCAATTAAAAAATATTAAAATACAGAATCATATGTCTCCTTTCAGTGTGAGTCAGTAAACCACCGAGGGATTAAACATGTCTTCTACCAAAAACACAAACAAAGGAAACATACAAAAACCTTGGAGAGGATCTGAAAATGTCTGACTCTGGCTACTCCTGGTGGTGCTACCAGAGATTACACTGGCAACATCTCACACACACACACACACATCACACGCGCACACACACTGCAGCAGCTGTGTGGAACATTTTCATTTGTCGACACATGAAAACAAACACCAACAACACAAGCTGACAGATGCTGTGACCACATCTACTTTTTAAAGGGTAAATATCTGTATTTCTTAAAATTGTCACTATAATGATATCAAAAATAATATAGCAAGATTTCAGTGTTTAGTGTTAACATTGTAGTCGTCAGTTTGTGAATATTACACAGAAAAGCTTTACAAGTTAGCCAATTTCAGAGTATAAAATGTATATAAAATGTAAAAAAGAAATGCCTTCACACTGCTACAACTAGAGCCACAGACGCTCCCTGACGGTCCAACACTGGCTGATGGCCAACAGTCGGCCCACTGTGTCGGGGCCCTGACCTCACCTGACGTCCTCCTTTGCTCCTCCTGCCACTACTGTCCCCACAGAGCTTTGTCTCTTCAGTGTTAACACATGTTGTCCTTGTTGCCATTTGCTGAAACGACTGATGCGTTCACGATTCATGATGAGGAAATGATCTTCTTCTCGTTATGAAAGTGTTGAGCAAAAGGTTTGAAATTGACCATAAATACAACAACAGGACCTCGGGTGTCAAAATGATACAGCATAGAAACAAAGTGCTCACATGAATGCTGCCACGTCAAATGAATTTCATGGTTGAAATTGTCTGTGCAGTGGCTTACACAGATGAAAACATTGCAAACAAATCAGCGCGTTCTTATTTCCCGTGGTTTCGTCAATGAAATGCACTTTAGAGGCGTTTAAGTCTGTCTCCCATTTGGGCTGATTTTCCTAAGAACAGCCCTGAGCTGCTGGCGGCAGCAAGAGTTCAGATTTCAGGAGACACATGAATATACAGACTATTCAAAGAGGGGGCGAATTCAAACACGTCCATTTTCAAAATGGCAGTGTGGTACCTGCTATTGAGCCATTGCCTGTGTCCAGTCATTTTCAACTTAAATGGTTTCACTTCAGTGCTAACGCCATGCTGTCAGAGGACAGAAAAGGCCCAGCCTCTTTCTTTCAGGGGTCATCAATCATTCATTATAACCAGAATCCATCAGCCAATCCTGGTAATTACTGATTACAGGCAGCCAGTCATGTGGCAGGATCAAGGAAACACACTCACACACACACATGCTGTCTGACCGCATGTCATGTCAAGGATCAGAAACACATTTACACATTAGAGGGTCTGAAACATGCTCTCTGACTGCCCCCGTCTTTTCACAGAGGTGCTACTTAACACACTTTGGAATTATAAGAAATTCAAATCAGCTCCACAGACGGTGGCAGGAACATAATGGAACCTAGAATTATTCTATCAAAACAAGTCAGCACACAGGCAGCCGGCATGGACTGAACACATTAGAATTTAAAACTCAACCCTGCGCTGCACTTTAAAATGTTTTTTTTTTTTTTTTTTTTTACATATTCACATAGGATTCACATGAAAGAGGGTGAAGGAGCCACTTAGAGCATATTTACATCCGGCTGCTTTTACTCCTGACTGCTCAATGTACGTTTTCACTTCATTACGTTTTTTCTCTTCCAGCCACATCAGATGTTTACAGTTAACATCCTCCACTTTATTGTCGTGCTTATTACAAAAACTAGTGCCTCATCAACGTTAGCCATAGGCCACCTGAAGTACCATTGTAGGGCATCAGTCATCGATCATAACTCTCCATGTACTGTGTTTTCTTTTGTACTCTAACCAAGATGTAAGATGTAAATGTAAATTAAAAAATGTATGACATGGTGCTCTGAATTAAGAATACTGTATCTACATTTAAGAGGAAGAGAGGGTCCGGTGCAGAGCCAGACCTTCTGGAGGAATCAAAGACGAGGTGATGTTTTAAATCTGTATTCACTGGTTTACAACAGAGTAGAGGATAAGGCATGAAGACGCTGTCAGTGTAAGAGAGCTCGGATCTGATCTCTTTCAGTTCGTAGTAGGAGGACCGGCTATCGGAGAGCAAATGATGGAGGGAGAGGTGACATGATGACATAAAGCAGCCTTCAGGCAGCTGCGTTTCAGCATGTGGTTCTGCTTCCAGTAGCTCTGGTATATGGCCCAGACGTGGACAGTGTCCAGGGCCAGTGGTAATCACTTCTATCACACAACGCTGATCTAGGATCTGTTCTCGCTGCAGTGGTGAGGCAGCTGGAGTCTGCCTGACCTGAGCGCAAAAAAAATAGGAAATCAGTAACATTTTTTGCAAATCTGTCTTTTCCACAAACCACATTTCCCATAAACCCTTGTGGGGTTTTTTTTTCCGATTTCAGTCCTCTTTTTGATCAGCCAGCCGCCATCTGCAGAGAAACCCCTCTGAGTATTATTGCACAGGACGGAGCTAAATATTTACCAACCGTTCTACTTTAAATAGCTCACTTGACCCATATTTACAGACACTTCACACTCATATAACATTTAAGCAACACCACCACTACTATATGAACATTCTATGTGTTGGACTGTTTCAAGTTTTGGTCCAGGATAAGATGAAAAATCAGTAAATGAACAAGGTGAACAACACTACAGACACAGGAGACTTGCTCACATAACAGAGGGAGAAGCTAAAGCATCGGTTTCATGGACCAGCAGATCTGACTTGGTTAATACTAGCTGTGATACGAGGCCTAGGTGGCCTGGGTTTGGTCTGGCGCGTAGGTGAGGATCTGTTATTAAATGACTAAATGACTAAATGATCTGTTTCTGTATCCATACTCAGAATAACATGGGGCTTAGTCCAAAAGTGAGGCTTAAACTGAGACGGCCGAGAGTTATCTGGCTTTTAGGGGTGGATACACACTCGCATGAGTTACGTGAGAAAACACAACAATCATTCGGTCAAACAAAGGGTTTAGTGGTTTTTAAGACACTTTATCATAGAAATGTTGCTTATAATATATTAAGTTATGGGTTTCCGTTGATCAGTGACCAAAAATCAACATATTAGTAAGCAACATATTACTGAACTAAAACATGTATTTGTTAAAGATCTGTGGGGTGAATGTTGCCAGAACCCATGCAAGGTGTCTCAAAGATGCAATAGTGACATCAAGTGGTAATAAAATAATGTTAACTTTGCTGTTGATATAATTTCAGTGTGATTTGCTTCTCATATCCATCTTCACGTATCTATTTCGATTTTTGAAGTCTTCGCAACTGCCATTTGTCCATCCATACTGCCAAAGCACGGGTAACAAGACATCTGCCTGCTCAGAGGAGGCAGACGTTCTATCTCACATCTCATTCCTACGGTACGACTTATTTTTAGTTAGTTAATGTGTAACAAACTTTGCTACGTTTGAAGTTTAGCATGTGTGCTGCTACAGGCTGCTGGACTCTGGTGTCCTGACCAAACTCTGTTAACTGTTCCCTGCACTATAAAGTGTGGGGCCACACCGCTAATGTACCCTGAGAGGCCTGATAAATACCAAGTGTGGTGGCATACCACCAAGACCCAGGGCAGCAGGGGATGGGGAGCGCGGTGCAGGCCTGAAACAGAACCAGATTGTTGAGATCTTGGAGGTATTACCTAGCCAGCACCTGGCCTGCGTGGGTCCCACCCCTGTGTGTAACTCAATCTAGAAGCTTAACTCTGTCGAGCTACTGGCAGAGGTCCCCCATTAATCCAGTGCAGGTGCCAAACAGTGCAGGGAGAAAACATGCTTCCATACATATTTTGTTCAATTTGCAGAGGTATTTCCAGTCTGTAGCTGTTTATTGTAGTTAACGTGGACGAAATAGACGAGGCACATAAATACAGAGTGAAGAAAATGAAGGAACACAAGCGAGAGGAAATGCTGAGATGCTTTTCAACAGAATGACGCAAATCCTTTAAAAACCTTTAGCCCTTACGAGGGATTGATACGAGACAATACCCCACTTAAACTCTCTGCTCACTTCTTGCCCCTGGAAATTAAAGCTGATTTCAACAGTGCCACCATTGTGATTTACAAATAATTTAACAGAGCGGCTGAAAATCTTTAATATCCACTGATGACAGAAAGGAATTAGCCACATATTTCCCTCCAAACTTTCAATTTTCCTCCTCGTTGTGTAAGCCTGGGCCCTAATCCCATCTTTATATGGCCCGAGTATTAACCCCCATCAAAAACACTCACACACAGGTTGCCAGCCCGCTGCAGGGACCCCTCCACAAGGCGAGGTGCATTTGTTCAGGAGCCTCAACGTGGCCTTTGTTGGGCAGCTGAAGAGGGGGTGGGGGGGTGGTGCGGCGTGCCAGCACGAGGGGTTATTCAGGAGCCTGAGAATCAATCCAGTATTACAGTTAAGCCATGTAATAATTACCATCATTAGGGGTAACTGGAGCATGGAGATGACCAGGCTCTGCTCATAAACCTGGAGCTAAGGCTGAGCGTTCCCTGAGACGTTTGTCATATACATAATTCAATAATCCTGGAAATACATATTAACATTTCCCCGCAGCTGAAACCTGTCAGAGCCGTGCCCTGCAGCCCTCTGGAGCCGCGCGCTCTCCCAGGAGTTTACAAGGTCAACTTCCATATTTTCCCCCCTTCCTTTCCAAGCCCACTCTTCCAGGGAGGAAGAGGGAGGCTTTCACTGCAACAATCTGTGTAAAATTCAATTACTGAGTTGGTTTTGGGCTAATTCAAGTAATCACTCCAATGTATTTCAATCACACAGACAAATATTGTTGCAAGAGGGAAGAGCCTCGCAGCAGACACCGCGCTGACCGTGCTGCGAGTGTGGGGATGGAGGTCGCTCGGCGTCTCCTCCATTAACAGCACGTAACGCCTGGAATCATCTCTCTACAGCTGCTGTGCCTGTCACAGTAAACATCGCCGAGTAATGCTTTAAAACCTTTACTCAGCCCTCAGCTGCAGCCTCTCAAATTAGACCCTCTCTGTGTGTTGTTATTGGCACGTAACTGCTGCAGATTTCTATCACAGGTTGGGTAATTCAATAAGCATGCGGGCATTCTACCGATAGCCTTGAACCAATTCACTGGGTTATGTTATGGTTAATGTAATACTGTTTAATATGCATTTATGGGAAACATCTGGGAGATATGCAGACAATAGAGCTTGGAATAAACAGCACAAAAGTTCCAAACACGAGCTGATTTTTCTTTCTTTCTGTGAGAAAACACAAAGAAGTAAGAGAGATGTGCAGCGTCTGTAAACCGCAGGCTTCATACACCATCATCTTCTCATTCCTCACAATCAAACGCTTTAATGCAAAACAGAAAAATGCAAACTTCCATGTACGCTGGGAGACAATACACATCTATGTCTGAAATGTATGTAGACCTTTGTCCATGGTCATGGTGGAGGGAAACAGTAGCTGTAGTACTTCACTAAGGTCTGAGGTACTTCCACTTTGCTTTAGTTTGAGGTACTTATACTTTGCTGGAGATAACAGTTCATTGCATAAAAATCCAGTCATTGTCTCCTCCCCTCAATGGTGCAGTCCACAAAACATTTCTGGGGCTTCACAGCAAAACAGCGTTGCGGCATTCTGCTGAACAACTGAAGGAGCTGGAGAGAAGTCTCCGGAAGCCTCCAGAGCCCAAATTGATTTAAAGGTGTTTGGTGTGTGATTCTCCATCTCAATAGAAGACTTGTTGCCTTTTTGCCATAAGAGTGACTTTTCTTTTAAAATACTTTTTATTTTAGTTTGAAGTATTCATACAAGATTAAAAGAGATCTTGTGTGTGGACCTCAGGGTCTCACCTTCACTGGACCATCACAGAAACAACCTACTGTCACTCAGAATCCAGTTTCTACAGTTTCTGCCTGATTTGCTCAGTAAGGTCTCTAAAAACAGTGTCCTGTGACGCTCCAGTTCTCAGCCGAGCCCCCTTTACATTACCTTTACTTGAACAAATTCACACATTAGGTTCACACCTATGTGTGTGCATCACTAATAAAGCAATGATATGATATTCACAATAATATAACAACGTAGCATTATGCAGCAGCACTTTTACAACTAAAAGTTAATGATAAAACTGTCTATATTTCTCCAGTGCAGTATTTCACACACTGGTACTGCTACTGCAAAGGATCTTTTTACACTGCTGATGAAAACAGGTCCACTTCCATATAACGACCTTTGACCTGTTCGTCTGCTGCTGCTGTCTGACAAGCTGTGTTATGAACTATAGCACATGCTGAATATTGTAATATTGTGTGTGTGTGTGTGTGTGTGTGTGTGTGTGTGTGTGTGTGTGTGTGTGTGTGTGTGTGTGTGTGTGTGTGTGTGTGTTGTGTTCAGGATCCTAAAGAGAAGGGCTGGAGTGAAATCCCTGGTAGTTTAACTCCTCTGCTAATGTTTACACCTGCAGCCGAATACACATCCACTCAGTCGGAGGGATCAGCCAGGAATTTGGCCGGCTAATTGGGTCTTAACTTTCCAGAGAGAGAGGGAGAATTGTCCCTGGCATGCTTTAGCCTGAGTGAGGAAGGGAGAGAGGGGGGAGAGAAAAAAAAGCCTGTTTTGAACTCTATTTGCCTTAATTTCCTCTTCAATGAAAGAGAAGGAAGATTAATGAAATATCCTCAAATCCATCCTGTTTCATTTCTATTAAATCAGCAGTGAAATTCAAGCGTCCTGCCCAGGAGAAGGAGGAGGGGGGGACTCCGGGATAAAGTTTCCCCTTGTTGCTAAAGAGACTCGGGCCGCGTTCTGGTGGTGAACGATGATATTTTGAAAAATCAATTGTTGAAAAGTCTGCATATCAGGTTGCGCTTTGATTCCCCCTCAGGCCCGGAGTTATTCAGTTATGCTGGGGCTCATACAGTGTTTGGGATAAATAAGACATATTCCCTGAACCAAACAGCTCTCTTGTTTGTGGATCCAGTCGGTGTTAAGCTGTAGTCACAAATGAGGATGGACTGAGTGGTGTCAATACAAATGCAAACAGCAGCCTCCTCGGTGGAGTCCATTGAAAAACACTGAGACGAGCCAATTGGAGCCCAGGGAGCCGCCTAATCCCATCTCAATTAGAATGGACTAATAAGTAGCCCTGTAATTAATCTGACAATGAGGGAGGCCGGGAACAAACGTCTTAGAGTGCTAAAGCCATTAGACCCGCAGCTGTGTGTGTGTGTGTGTGTGCGCCTGTGTGTGTGTGTGTTGGGAGGTGTTGGGAGCCCTACAGCCCGACCGTGCAGATGCTGGAAAGATGCGGTTTAAGGACGTTTCAAGCTTAAAGACATTAACAGCAGTAGACAAAGACAATGTGTGATGAAGTAACAGACTGATGAGATGGAGGGATGAGTCTCAGTCTCGTGTCAAGCACCAGCAGCTGTTTTCTGCCAAAACCCACAGTATGATACCAACCATGCCCCCAAAACAGAAGAAGTTGGTGACCAGCTAGCCAGAGCTGCGTGTGAGTACAGAGCAAGATTTTCCAGCAGAGCTACAAGAGAGGAAATACTGTACTTGAACGCCACACCAACGCTAACGTTGCTTCATGTCTTGCAGGATGAGTGAATAAGAAATGATTTGCTGACACGTTGGCCAGAACTTCATATGATGATAATTATGATAATCTTTTGTTTAGAGCTTGTTCAGCTGTAATGTCCAGTTAAAAAATCATCAGAAATGCTCCTCCACACTGACGCTTTGTTCTGGAAGTCATTCCCTGAAAAAAAAAAAAAAAAACTGTCGAGTGTCTCAGACTTGTTTGGTTGTCATTGCTCATCTCTGTAGATCCTCATGGTGCATTCAGGTACATAACTTAAACTCTGAAAACTACATTGCTTTGTACAACAAAGGATATGAATTCTGACAGGGACGTCAGCACACCTCATAAATCATGTGAATAACAGTTATCAGGACATACACGTCTAACAGTAGTGTACAAGTGAGTGCCGATGGAAAGTTAAAAATTGAAAACTGAACGCTGATGTTACCAAAAGACACTCGTGACACCACAAATTATTACACAAGTAATCAGTACCATGTTGGACCACAGCCATGTGTCAGCCTTCATTGTCATCTCAACTACACAACTTTACACTGCTGTAACTATCTCACAGGGTGCAGACACACACACACACACACACACACTCGCTCACTAACTGAAAACATGAGACCCGTGACCTGTTTGCTGAGATCTGCTAATGCTAAAGTAATATTTGAGCAGTACAAAAGGGGAAAATAAAACAAATCCGAACAAACAGATTCACCCTTTGACTTCATGTCTCACATCCTGTTAGTTATTATCCTGCAAAACATTTCGTAATTGAGAAGAATCAAATACACTCGCTGAAGGTTTTACTTTGAAGAGCCAAGAAGACGATCGCAATCTGGGGCTCGAGCCACAGCCTCCTCCGACCATAATGCACTGGGGGAACAAGGTTCAGCAAATGGAACACAGAGCAGGAAACGTTTTAAGCACTGAGATAGAGAACCCAGTAACGTCCTGCAGCACACTGACATGTTGTTTTTTTTTTTTTAAAGATCATCCTCATGTTTTCCTTTTCATGTTGGGTCACGTGTAATGTGTCTCAGTGGTGGGAATACACTGTGAAAACAGAGAGTCCTACATTCTAATGTTTAACAGGTACAATCAGTACAGCACAGTGCTGTGAGTAGAAGTGTAAGCCTCCAAGTAGAAGTACTAATCAAGCATGCAGGTGGTAAAAATAGAATAAAGGGGCACTGCAGCTATTCATTATTTCACTAGAAGATGAGGGACACAAATGAAATGAAGACTGGTCCTCATCAGAGGCTCTCTCTCTGCACGACAGAGGACTGTGTTTATTCTTACACTAGTGCTCCTCATCATTAGTAAAAGGATATCGATGTTGTAGGATTGATGTTTTTCCGCTGATAAACTGAAGATAAATTATTTCAATGTGCCATGGTCCCTGATGCCATTATTAACTGTCACTCAGACTGAAATGTATTTCCCTTTGGATGATGTATCAGAACACTGAAATATAAAGATCACAGAATCACAGTCACAGAATTGTATTAGGTGTTGAAATCTGTGTGACTTCGGATCATTTCTAGTAAAAGTAATCATTTGACGAAGGGCTCAGTCATTTTCATAATGGTCAGTTCAGCTCAGAAGAACTCTGCCATTATAAACATTCTGATCTTAAATTAACTGAAAAGAGGACATTTTATTCTGATATGAAACTAATCATGTTGATGCTGACAACAATTTGCTGAGTCAAATTTCAATTTACATTAAAAACTGGACTTGACAATTTTATTGTAAATCACAAAAAATAAAATCAAAAATTAAAATAAAATTTCAGTTGAATGTTTTGATTATCAATTTGATTCTGGTTATTATCACTCAGCTGAACCGGTCCAAGGGTTGGTCCGGTTCTGCTCGAGGCCTCTGCTGTTAAAATGCAGTATTTTCTCCTCCTTGTAGTGGGAAATGTTGGGCCTCTGCAGTAAATGAATTAGACGAGATGACTTTTGCCTGCACGGTACGTAAAGACAGCAGGAGACGGGTAGATTCAGGAGGATGTGGCGCTCCTGGTTGTGTGGCCGGTCAGAGAGGCCGTGGAGCAACACGCACAGGGAGGACGGCCCCTTCGCCCACGCTCATCACTCAAGCATGTGTGAGTGTTTGGTGGTGGAGGTGGTGGGGGTGGAGGTGGTGGGTGGGGGGGGATTTCATCTGCCATCAGTAACAAATTGCCCGTCAGACTGGGGACAGTTAGATGAGTGGATGGACGGGCACCTTCAGGATATGTGGCTTTTAATGCCCCATAAACCTTTTAAGCCGCGGGGCCTAAGCTCAGCTCTGATAGTGGACTGACAGTTGGCATATTCTAGTTTGACAACGAGTGGAGCACACACACACACACACACACACACACAATGGTATTACTCTCCTTGTGAAGGCCTTCTCACCTCAGAAGTTTTTCCTCTTCTCCGGTTCCCTGACAGGACATTTGGTTCTTATAAGTATAGAACACCCAGCAGCAGCAGCAGCAGCAGCAGCAGCAGCAGCACCGTCAACCCTAAACGCTCCACCCTAAACTCTGCACTCTGTCATTTGGAACAATAATAAACAAGCGCAGCAGAGAGCAAAAAACCTGCTGAAATCCATTACAAGGGAACAGTGTGGTTATATGGGGGGCTCCAACATCAGTGTAATTCCAAGTGCCATGCTGATCTGGGCCAGGCTTGCCACATACACTTATCTGATCCTTACGGGTGGTCCAACCAGCGCCCTCGCAGAATCTAGATGTCTTCTCCTGCAGGAACGTTCGGAATGGTCCGGAAGGGGAATACGTGTGGTTGTGGACGGGGCTCACATTCCTTTTTTAAAATGTTGCCGTTTTCTATTGGCTTTATTTGGGGATGAATGTTTTTTTTTTTTTTTTTTTCTGTTTTTCTCTGGTAATAGATGCTAACCAGGTATATATACATTTCCTTATTTATTGCCATAAGTGGTATTTATTCAGAGGAAGGATCACTCCATCACCTCTCTTTGATCACATTTACACAGTCACCCAGAACAACCACAGCCTGATCTGTGGCCGCTGAGAAATGGAGCAGTCGGGGTTAAGGGTATTACTCAGGGGCACCTCAGCGGTGGAAATGAGGGTAGAGCAAGCGCTTGCCTTTGTCCCCAGCCAGATGTGCCCTGCCAGTCTGGGGATTTGTGTTGAATGGGACCACTGAAGGCCTGGTTTAGCCAAAGATTTACAGCAAAAGGGAAGTGACCAACTGTGAAGCCGAATGTAAAACATCCCCAAAACATGGAAGACTTACAAATTTATAGGATGCATATTATTTTTAATAAATTTCACCAGACATGTGGAAGTATGGAGCCCCGCTTCGTTCATTTCACAGAATTTACACCATGAAAACTTGAAGTGAAATGCTCGAGCTCGACGATGTTTGCAAGTCCCTGCTACCAAAATCAAAATGAAAATAAACTGAATCAAATTCAAATATGAAAACTAGAATCCAGAGTTGGAGGAGCGGTTTCATGTTGTCACGCAGAGTTTGCATGTCAGTTCACACTTCACTCCTACGTCAGGGTGTAGATCCACAGCAGCTCACAGTCAGGGCTGCAGCCAACACCTTCCTGACGCAGCCCCGCCCGCCTCACGTCACTCTGACGCGCCACAGAAAAAGCCTGTGGAGATATTAGATTATTGCGTCTCTAATCACATTCACAGTTTCAGTACATCTCACCTCCCAAATGTTGTTTCACAAGCTGCCAGGACATGTTGCATGACACCGGGGGACATTTGAAGGCTTTTAGTCTAAAAGAATCTGAATCAGCCTCCACAAGAGACTTCGAGTGATTTGCGCGTAACTGATTAATTATATAACGTCCGTCCATGTTATCAAAAAACATATTTTCAGAACCCACGCAGAGGACACGCAGCTAACAACACACTCCACAGTAAACCACAGAGCTATGATTTAAAAAAAAAAAAAAAAAAGAAGCAACGGCTCTGAAGCTTTTGATTGTCAAGCAGATTTAGTTTAGTTACTTCTGTTTTCATTTTTTACATAAATTAATTCTACATTTAATCTCTAAAGGCATGCCATGCAGGAATGATTGGTGGCTGTGTGTAAAGACGTCATCAGGAGGTGCAGTGACTCTGGAGAAGAGTCTGTTTCTACTGATACTGGTGTCAGTATGTGAGAGTCAGTGACCGGCTGTCTGTCTCCAGACTCTGAAACACCCTGAGCACAGCAGAACAATGACAAGAAACCACCGTCAGTAGGCAGGCTGTCTGCACACACACAGGTCTATCATACCTGCTGACTGACAGGGAGTGTTATTATTATGTATCTATACATTGTTCTGAAGGAGAATCCTGCACGGTGCACATTTAAATACAACTAGAAAGAAAGCACACTCAGCTGTTGTTTCACCATCTTCTCAGTGCTCACTGATACGTTGTGCAGTGACACCGTGTGATTACTGCACGTTTCTACACGAACAAACCCTCACTGCTCTCTTTACCGCTGGGTTCGCATTAAAGGAGCAGTCAGGAGTTTTGTTGAAGAAACGTTAAAGAGCAGAGGAAGATCCTCATTGGCTGATTTTTTTTTTTTTTTCCTGCCAAAACAAACTAAATAATCTACCTCTCTTTTTCTTCATGATTGAGTAAATAAACTGACCTTAAAGGGCAACACAGTTTATACTGTTTTAATTTGTTTATATGTGGCGGACCCTGCCACCTTTCTAGCTTCAAACAGTGTTCTTATTTTCCTCTGAGAATTTCATGTTTATTCACTGGCGGAGAAAATACATATTTAGGAATCTGTATTATTATGACCTCATTATTGTAAATCTAAAAATTCAGAGTTTGGATTTCTTCTTTAAAACTACACACGGCTCCTTTAATTCTCCAGCTTTCTTTGGCTGTTATGACAGAAGGAGACAAATGATGATGATGATGATTCCACTGACCTGAAGTACAGTTTACATTTCACAAATACACATTCAGAAATGACGAACAAAGAACAACGCTCTTACTGCTCCTACATTTGACTACAGGCCAACAGAAATGAAGGAACACAAATATATCAAACAAATGAAATACTCAACATTTTTAATCCACTAGAATGTATTCCCAGCAAAGTAGAAAAACACACATCTGTTTTATAATTAATGCATTTTTGAAGAAAGGGGAAGAAAAACTAGAAAATCTTTGCCTATGTTCCACTCAAAGCTTCCAGCACATCTGACTTAATTTTCAGTGAATGAAGACAAAATATATTTTTTTAAAAATATATATATATAATTGTGTGTGTGTGTGTGTGTGTGTGTGTGTGTGTGTGTGTGTGTGTGTGTGTGTGTGTGTAAAAGAAAAAAGAGAGAAAATTATTTAAAACCTTAAAAAATAAAACAAGAAAAATGATAATGTAACTCTTTAATGAACTGAAAAAAAGAAAAGTATCCAAAACAAAGTTAGCAGATGATCAGTGACTGGAGGGGCTATTTAAATTCAAGACCTCACTTATTTCTAAAATCATGATTACGGCCCAGAAAACACATGACAGCACATCCACTGCTGCAGCATTATTGTATTTATTTATTTTTTTTAACTGCCCAGTAAAGGCTCATCTGATTGTGAATGTAAAGGAGATGAGGTGTGGATCTTTACTGAAGATATCATGTTCAGGTAATAGGCATTTGTGTCTGTATGGTCTATTACAGATCTCAACTACTGTGTCTTTATCCAAGCCAACATGTACATGTGTACCTCAGAGCTCTCTATCTACTGTGTCTGAGGTCAGAGTTGGTGTCTACATCTGAGAGAATGTCCGAGGTCAGATCGATATCACGAGCAGTGTGTCACAGGCCGACTGTATAGTTTCCATCTAAATAAAAACACATGGCGTTTCATCCTGCGCTGCAAAGCGCCCACATTAACTCGGCTGTAAGTTAGAGCGTTCCACTAAATTCATCATTACTCCGCTGCGGGAGAATTAAGCCGTTGTGACACCGACTTCAGCAGCTGGCGGCCTGTGTTACACATGAAGAAATCACAGAGGTGAATCTGATCTCGGGCTGCAGGAAACCGGCCCGGGCCTGTGCAGTGAACCCAGCTGGCTTCATGTATGGGCTGTGTGTAGTCTGTGCAAAAATGTACATGCTTATGAACAACTCCCCCATTTGTCTTGCTCTCGGTGACAGATGAGAGTGGCTGATGAAACCTGCTTTTTCAGAGCCTCATCCATATGAAAATGATTATAGAGCGCGAGGTGACCGGCTTTGATGAGGAGGGAGGAGGCAGAGGAGAGCTAATACATTATCAATGCAAACATTAACATTCAGGGAGCACTTTCTTACTGTTCCTCACGCCCAGTAAAATCACTCTACCGAGCTTTTTCACAGATTGTCATTTGCAACACATAAAAAAACATTCAGACAAAGATATCTGTGTGCTATCTTCCTTCAGGGACCAGTTAAATAAATCCCTCCCAGCCTGAGACTTGTGTTCAGAAAAGTTTCTAAAGAAATATGAATGGATTGTTAATGTGCTGTAGTTTAGTGTTGAGGTAGTTCTTGACCTTAAAGACAGTCGTTTGATGTTTTCTTCTTTCTCGGGAATTCTGAATCTTTTTTTTTTCTCTCTTAAATTATGATGCTTTTATTTGCATTCTTATTATACCCTTTTCTTAGAATTTAGAATCCTGTCTTAGATTTAAAAAAAAAAAATCTGAAAAAAATCTAAAATTCTGAGAAAGTCAGAATTACTTTCCAGATAATTTTGTTTGTTTGTTTGTTTTGTCTCTATTCTCTCTTTCTCAGGATTCTCACTTTCATTCTAGAGTTCTGAATTAATAATCAGAAGTTAGATTTTCTTTTCAAAATTCGGACTCAGCATTTTGTGTTAATTCTGCTTTTTACCTTTAATTCTGGAAACATTGTGTCAAAATTCTGTTTAGTCAGAATTAAAAACACATATTTGAACAAAAAGAAAAACAAAATGCAACACAGTGGCCTTTTTCATCTTCATCTGTATAAACTTAATTAGAAGAAAAAAAAAAAAATATTTGCTGAAATTATTGTTATTTCCCACTTCATATGTGTACAGTGAAGATGCAGTCACTTAATTCTGCAGGTGCTGCTGCTAGAGAACAAAATACTGATGACTGAACAGTCGGGTTAAATCATGATGATGGTTACAGACGTCCCTCCGACACTGCTCTCTGATACACTTTCTTCCTTTTGCAAAACGATTTGAGCTTTTGTGCTCCTGCACATAAAAAACAGATGTGTAAAACAAATAGGTTTTATATTTCTCAGAAGTGTTAAATGCACTTTTACTGATTTCTTTTTGCTGCACTGACACCATAAACATGTGGTCGTGTCTTTAAACTGTCAGATTAAAAGAAGTCGGTGCCCAGAGAAACTAACAAATACTGGGACTGAGACCATTGTACATATTATGGGCTTCATTAAGACTTAAACATGTCCTTGTGCACACACACACACACACACACTCTCTCTCTCTCTCTCTCTCTCTCTCTCTCTCTCTCTCGCTCACACACTCACACACACCTGGAACAGCTCTGGTCTCTCTGGAGATGAGGAGTCACTCTGAATCCACGACAGTAAATACATTTTCCTGCAGCTACAAACCTCTGACAGGGCCGAGGACTTTGCACTGGCAGGCAATTTTCACACACTCATGTGTCAAAACAACCAATATGAAGGTTTCTTATCCCTACATGAGGTTTGGGAAATCTCAAGTCTCTGAATGAGAAATGGAAGTTGGAGGTGGACAGCAGGCGCAGGCTATCTGTTACACTCAGTAATGACTCGGCCTCCGCTGTAATTCAACAAATGCATTTTAGCCTTCGTATCATGTCAGCTTCACATCGCCAGCATAAGAATTTGATAACAGTATGCAGCTGATGAATACAAAAAAAAAACTATTCATTTGTCCACTGTTGCTTATGAAAGCAGCATCAGAACAAACATGCACCTCTCCATGTAGAGAGTATTGCTCTGAGCCTCGCCTGGATTAGATGGTACTGATAGAAGAGATGTACTGGAGATAGAGAATTAAAGGGGGGGGGGACCTCCTGCTATAATGCTTCATTAGATTCATATTCATTACATGTGGTCCCACTTACTCTATTTGCTCATATTTTACCTCATGGCAGATTTTAATTTAGTTTTAAGAAATATTTCTTCCAAATCAGGAGGTTTCCTATTTTAAAAAATAGGAAATGTGATCATTGCACTTGTAGATACTGTGGAATTTAATATTCAGTTTATACAGTGATGAAACAGAGGGCCAAGAAAAACATCTGACTAAGATGCAGGGACTTCATTCTGTTGTGTGTTTATAAATGAAGGAATGACTCATTGTACCATCTAACACTCCCCCTGCTGGTGCTGGGCCTCATAAATTAATAGAATTGGAAACAGAAAGCATCCCGACTGAGTACATCACAAACTGTCTGGTTCATCACGGCCCAGGACAGGACGGCTCTACAGCAGCTGATCCAAACCAGCACAACATCACTGGTAGCGTCTACAGAGCATCAGTGACATCAGTGAGGTGAGATGTCTGCACAGAGTCCAGAGATACTAAAAGACAACATCCACCCAGACACAGTCTGTTCACCCTGCTGCCATCTGACAACAGATACAGAAGTATCTGCTGCTGCACCAGCAGACTGCACAGCAGCTTCACTCCTCACACTGACTTCATCATCAACACTCTGTGAAATTATCAATTATATAAAAAAATAATATTATTCTGCCACTTTTTTTACAATAAGAAGTCATTTTTATTTTATTCCAGTAGTTTAATTAAAACATTTTCCGTGTCGTTTTTTTTTTTTTTTTTTTTCCTGGTGACTGTTCTAACTCATAATAATACTTTTTATCGCAAAGTCTTTGTTTGTCCATCAAAACAAACAGGACACGGATAGTTACATGTCTCCACCATTAATAATGGTAAAATGAAAAATGAACATTAAATGATCCTTTGAACATTCAAACGAAAGTTTCAGGCTTCAATTAGAAAAGTTCTAGCAGGCTGAGTTCTATATTAAACAATCTGTACAGGCTGTTAACTACTTCATGTAAACTGAGACAAAGAGTAAAATAAAAGTAAATATGTGAGAGAGTTTGGACACAGATGTTACTGTGCCACTGTTTGAGTCTAGTGTGTGTTCATATCATTACTACATAATGATGCTCCTCCATAATGTGGCTCATCTTTATATTCGGGAAACTATTGTGACCTCAGTCAGGTTGGAAATGTACATTAAAATATGAAAACTATTAATATTACCACAATATTTCACATAAACTTCTCTGATTGTGCTGTAGTGTGATAAAACCACCACAGACCAACAGGTTTTATGATCTAGTGACCAAAGTCTTTAACCAAAAAAAGAAAAGAAAAGAACACTTTGTCAGAAATGTCAAGACTTACACATATTAGACAGGAAACAGTTGTTGAGGGTGTTAATGTGACAGCAGGTTTATCAGGAGCTTCCATCACAATTTCAAACGTATCAGAAGAGAGCTGTCAGTCTTCTGAGGACACGATTCAAACGTGGTTCCAGATGTTTTACAGCACCAGTTACTGGCTAACCTTTGTTCTTTTGATTTTCATAAATAAATATAACATTCAAATGAGCTGAGTTCAGTCCAACTGAACAAACTGCAGAGAACGTGAGTTTCCAGAGCGTCCTCGTCCACAGTGGGAGGAAACGCTGGGTTCTGGAGGAATATTGAGTTTCGGTGTCAGTTTCGACCGTTTACAATCAAACCTGAAGCAGCGGAGCAGATCACCTCCGCAGCTGTGCGGTGATCTCACACACACGGACACCCCGGTCGATCTCATCGGTTCCGTCTCAGCCGTGATAACCTGCAGTGTACTGACATCACACCCTGGACCTGCGTGCTCAGAGAAACCACGTCGAACGCTGAACTAAACTGAGCTTGAAATGTTGAGCTGATTGCATGGCTGCGTGCCGACTGCAATTGGCCACACTGGGAGTTGATGGTAGACTGAACCATGTATCGGCCCCGCACGCTAAATGCGGCAGACATCATTCCTAACCGGTCGTCCACCCCCTTTTCGTAGATGGCTCTTGTATCTGAAGTCTAAAGAAATGTTGGTGAAAGCGAGGACGAAGAAGTCTAAATGAATACAGGCCTGACTCATCCTAACCATCCTCCCTTCAGCAGCCTGTTAGAGGCTTTCTTAAATTTCCAATGACGCTACAAGCTGAGCAGAGGCGCGGGGAAAGGGATACGAGCCGGAGAGTAGAGTTTCCATCCCACCTACCATGTGGTGCCCTCACCGGGCCCGAGCCCACTCCATAGCCACATTTATCCTATTACACCAATCTGCTGGGATCCACATCATACACTCAGAAAAAGTTGGAAAATATGCAATGCGATGGAATTGACAAGAACCCACATTTGCGGTGCACATCATGTCCATGAATATAATTCCCACAAATCTCTGGCTGCCAAACATGGCAGACCGGCTTAATACCTTTATATGAAATCCCTCTAAAAGCGTATAATTTCCAGTGATTGCTCACACTTGCAGCCTACTTACATTCACATTGACAACCAAGTGGTGGCACGACTCCAGAGAACACACTCTGTCTCTCTAGTGTTTCCTCGTGTTGCCAGCTTATTTATTCTGCGTAGCTTTAAGTGGTGGCTGTGGAAAAGGGAGGAAACAAAGAGTCATTCTCAGAGCACGTGTAAAGTTTTTTGTTTTTTTTTTCACGCTGCTGAGTGAGAACATTTAGCCCGCTTCAGGACGCTCTCTCAGCCCGCACACATATTTCACAGTGCGAGCTGAGAAACTGCAGAGCATTTGACATCATTTAACTGAGGGAGTGACATCTCAAGCTGTCAGAATTGTTTTTTAATGAATCTCTCTGAGCCTGTAAGACTGAGTGAGACTGATCTACGTTTCCTCAAAGATCCAATCAACGTCACTCTACTTTTGAATATTTTGATGTGCAGCAAAAAGTCCTAAATTTAATTCTGTGTTCATAATTGAATAAATAAATAACATTACAGAATATACAGGATGATATAATCAGAGGACAACGTCAGTATTTAACATTTTTCTCAATGATAACTTTAGATCACAAAGTCTGTCTGTCATTCGAGACCATCAGGACACGTATGTGATCTGAAACAACAGCAGCTCATAGCATTTTATAATCTCTTCTTCTGCTCCTTTTAATTCATTATTAAACAGAAGAAAAATCACATGAAGATATCAAACGTCGAGGACTCCTGAGCATGTTAACCGTGCTGTGTATGTGGCAGTCTTTAAACTGTCTTTTAATTGCAATTGCAATGTCTCCAATTACACATGTTTGAGGTTGCCAGGAGCCATGATGCGGTTAAAAATTATAAACTGAACTTTTTGAATAATGGTTTTTCCACAGCTGTCTGGTCTGAGACATGGCCGACAGGGGAGAGCTGGAGTCCACCAAACATTTCTGGAGCTTCACGGTAAAACAGAGTTGCAGCGTTCTGCTGAACAGCTGAAGTAGCTGGAGACTTGATTTAAAACGGAGGAACAACCAAAGACACATCAGATGTCTCCATACAGCTCGTCTGCTGTGATCACAGTCTGCAGAAGCCCAGAGATCTAGAGCTGATGTGAAAAGTCCTTATTTAGACCCTTTTTAGGCAAAACCTTCACCGGAACTTCTCAGTTAGAAACGTTAGCGTGCACCTCACCTGAAGTGGGTACACAAGCTCGACCGTGCATTGAGGGTGTAAAATAACTTCCATGATCCACATTAACTCAAATAAGCCTCGTCTCACCCACCAATTACACAAGTGTTTACTTCCAGCAGGAAGGGTTTTTCCATTTCTTTCAACATACGGATGCCAAACTTTCTGATTAATCTGAATGTTCCTTCTCTTCTGTCCACAAACTGCAGATGAGAATTGATTACTTTTCCGAATCCGGGGGAGGTGATGAAGCTCCTAAATCTCCCCGTTAAATGATCCAACACACAAATAGGATGGAGAGCACATCAGTCAGCTGTGCTGCACAGAGACACTGATGCAGCCTGCACTGTCTGCTCCAACAGGACGGGACATCTCCTCAGGCGCTGTGCTCCTGGGGCTTGGTTTTGGGAAGCTCCCAGACAGTGTGGTCAGAAACTGCTGGTGACCCGTTTCTCCGCTTGAGCTCAGTTCATGACATAATGCCCAGTGCAGTGGTGCTGGTGCACATGCTCCAGCACACAGACGCTCTGTGGTACTGGAGGAAGCCGCCCCCTTGGAACAGACTCCTTCTCAGATGTTCTCTAAATCGCACACTGTGCCGGGAGACGTCCAAATAGAAACATATCTGGTTACCTTTGTTTGGTCACTGAACGGTCAGCAGGAGTCACAGTGGGAAAGAAAAAAGCCAGTACTCACTACTTGTGGTGTGTGACCGAGACCGAAGAAACAGCCCTGGCAGGCCCGGGCTGTTGTGGAGCCCTGAGCAGTCAGCCCCGAGTCCTCCATCCTGCCAGACCATCTCAACTTCACTGCTCTCTGAGATTATCAGAAGTCATAGTTAGAGATCTGTTGTACTGTATACATGACATTTAAGACAGGCAGCCTTTTTAAAGAGAGTCTATGTAACATTTGAAAGAATGAATTCCTCTGTTTTAAATCAAGTCTCCAGCTACTTCAGTTGTTTTACAGAACACCGCAACTCTGTTTTGCTGCGAATCACCAGAACTGCTCTGTGGACTACTACACTTCACCTGACTTTATATCATCAGGAGGGAGGAGAGGATGACTTAATATCATCAGGAGGACATGATGACTTTATATCATCAGGAGGAGGAGAAGATGACTTTATATCATCAGGATGGAGGAGAGGATGAGTTTATGTCATCAGGAGGGAGGAGAGGATGAATTTATATCATCAGGAGGAGGATAGGAGGACTTTATATCATCAGGAGGGATGAGAGGATGGTTTTATATCATCAGGAGGAGTTGAAGAGAACTTTATATCACCAGGATGAGGAGAGGATGGTTTTATATCATCAGGAGAAGAGGATGGCTTTATATCATCAGGAGGAGTTGAAGAGAACTTTATATCACCAGGATGAGGAGAGGATGGTTTTATATCATCAGGAGAAGAGGGTGGCTTTATATCATCAGGAGGAGGAGAAGAGAACTTTATATCACCAGGATGAGGAGAGGATGGTTTTATGTCATCAGGAGAAGAGGATGGCTTTATATCATCAGGAGGAGGAGAAGAGGACTGGGTGATATCTTTGGGTGAACTGTTCCTTTGATGAAATAGTTCCAGTTATTTGTACGTCTGAAGCTATCCACACATTAAAAGTAGCAGTGGTGTTGCTGCAGTGTTTTCCATCAGAAACTCTTTTATGTGATGGACAGTCACAAACAGAGGTTTAGAATTATGATAGCAATGATATCAAATACAGCTTCATGATACATGTGGGATCCAACCATCTGTTGCATCAGGCTGACCCTCAGACAGACACTTCACTCCCGTGTGTTTGTAACTAACCAGAGATTATGTGGAGCACGCTGAGCGCTGCCCTCCCACCTCCTCGTGGATTAATGTCCGCTGTCTCACCATTATGTTAAGCAGCCACATTAAGAGCAGAACTTGTCATGCCATCACAAGTGTTTTTTCCTGTGTCTAATAGTGGCAGTTAAAGGCTCGGCTCTCTGCACTAATGAACCTATGATTAATTAAAACATGTCTCTGTGGCTGAGTATAGAAGGACGGGGGTGGGGGGGTTACGACAGCCTCGAGGTTAGAGAAGTCAGCGGCAGGCGAGCAGCTCCAGCTCCCATTACATCACTCTACCCACATGCTGAGCTGGGACTCAGCTGAGTGATGTCACTCAGTTTACTCAGCTTCCAAGCCATTTGTTTTCCTATGAGTAGCCCTTTTGTTTATTTTCATAATTTTGAATATCGCTCTCTGCCAGTTTTACATCGGCTCGAGAACTCAATTAGCTTAATGTTTCTCGCATTCTGCAGAGCCCCTGAAAAGTGCCCATTAAAATGCCATTTCTGACACTGTGTTTGCTTTGCAGGGCTCAATTATCAATGCACCAGCACCTTTTACAGGACCCCTGGCTGTAGGGTTTTAGGAGCTCCAGGAGAGGTTAGATCTGTGATTTTTCTCGGGCTTTCCAGGAGGAACTTCGGGGGGCGCTAAACACCTCCGCTGCTGCCAGCGTGAATGTATCCAAACACACAAAGAGGCAGAAACCCCCTGTTTTTCTTGCAGGACCCCAAAGATGTAATTTCACAGAACAACAACCTCCCTCTTCTTGATAACTGTTAGCCTCCCGATGATCCATAGTGAAATTATACAGCTCACATGTATTCCAAGAGCATTAAACGAGTGTAGATACAGTATCATGACCTGCCTCCAGGGGAGCTCCAATAGCAGATGGATTGGGCTCAAATTATCTGGCTGTCTTGGTGACTTAGGATGTCAAACTGATAAGACACTGTGACTGTATCCACATGATACACAATAAAACAACACAATCAAGGGAAAAAAAAACTGCACTTCCTCATACAGAACCTTAACTTATTACCTCACCCGAGGTAATTGTTAAATTCTGCAGGGACATATTTTGAGTGAAGGCATCAGCATCATGCTATAAATTCTACCTATGAGCTGAGGAGGGAAAAAAAAAAGTGATTGAAAGTCCAAGTTCAGTGAGAGTGCAGGCTGGAGCAGGGGCCTGCTGCCGGCTCTGGGTTTCATCTGATTTGCGGTGGCAATAAAAAATAAAAAATAAAGAAAAAGGGGGAAAAAATCAGCAGGCCACATGCCGGTCACCTCAGATGTGTTTTGGATTGAAAATAGGATTAATGTGCTAAAGTGTGATTAGAATGGTTAAACACGATTAATTGGATTCGACTCCAGTCGCCCGGGGAGCTGGTGTGTGTGTGTGTGTGTGTGTGTGTGTGTGTGTGTGTGTGTGTGTGTGTGTGTGTGTGTGTGTGTGTGTGTGTGTGTGTGCGTGCGTGCGTGCGTGCGTGTGTGTGTCAGGGTGTTTCTGGACAGATTCCAGCTGAACCAAGTGAACAAAGCGCGCTAACTGTCCAGGATTTTCCATGTCTCTCCTCCTGTATGTGTGTGTGTGTGTGTGTGTGTGTGTGTGTGTTGTGTGGGTGTGTGTGCATGTGCATGTGTGCACAAGTGCCTTTTCCCTTTGCATTTTCTCATAGCCAGCTTGTCTCAGAGCAGATTGAACACAGCTGAGAATGTTGGTCTAGGCCTGCAGCGCACCATCCTGGGGGAATAGGCAGGAACCACGAGGCTGGACTTGGCTCGCCCAGCGACGGCTGAAAACTGCCATGCACCCAGGGCAGGGGTCCAGGTGGATCGGCTGGGGAGAGGGGAGTAATTTGGGGGTTATTTAAAATGATCTATTAAACCCCTGAACTTTAATCAGGGTTGCTACTACACTGACAGCCATGATTTACCTACAAATCAGTAGGATGGGGATGGGAGGGGATGGATAGGCTCAAAATGGGACCACTTCATCTGAATTATTTTCTAGGGCACCAGGGTCTGGGCGTTAGCATTGATGAGGCCTGGAGGAAAAAAAAAAAAAAAAAGAAACGATAGTGCTTAAGAAATCTGCATTCCTTTCCAAATGCAGTGGCTCAACATCATCCGCGTCTGGCTGTTGACAAAGAAATTGCTTTATTATCCTTTTCCATCAGCGCAGCCTCGTGGTATTAGCATGTCTCGGCTGAGAGAGGGCTCGACGCGGTGAATAGGCAACCTTGGTCTTGTCAGCGAGAGCCAGAATACCTCACACGGGGAGCAGACCCCCACTTGTTTGAGTTATGTGTAAATACAGGCCGGCTCTGACAGACACCCAAAGTCAAACTGGTTTACGGAGGGCCGACGGAGCCAGAAAGCAGAACCGAGCACTCACAGGTCATTACCACTGCCAGGCCTGTCACTATGGTAATTGAAAAACCACAGGGGTGTGATGTAATCCACCGCCAGATTACAGACGAGTACACACATAAATATACGATCATCACAGAGCGAGGACCAGGACAAACGGATAAACACATAATCATGAGCATGGTGAACCGGTGGGCAGCCAGCTTGATAAAAAGGTCAGCTGCAGTTAATATGGTCTCTGATCAAACAGATATCAGCTCCAGAGGGTCCGATCAGCCTGACTACCATGAACCACCGCCACCGCCGTTTACAGCTGAAATATGTGTTTGCTCCTTCGCTCTATTCCATTTTCAAAACATTGTTAGATTTTCAGAAACTCGTGTAAATAAATCATTCAAATCAAAGTTCGGATGATGCTTGTAGCCACCCATAAGCTACCCGCTTTAAAAACAGCCTTAATATTTCTCTGAGATCAGTTTATCCCTGTGGCTACATGTTCTGAGTGTTTGTCTGACCCATGACATGTTGTCTTCAGGAACTCTGAAGGGTGTCTGTCTTTGTCAAAGTGAAAACTGTGATCTCAAAACTCTCTGACTCTTTTTTATTTGACACTGTATTTTCATGTCATGTATTGATACTGTTTGTCCTCACCAGTTGTCTTGTATGTCATACTGCTATATCGTGCAGTGACTTGCGGTATCATTGAGGGCAGGACGTAAAGCATGGTTGGGTTTGCTTAAAGGCATGATTTGAAGGTCCCATATTATGAAAAACACGTTTTTTTTGTTTTTTTTCTCTGGTCTCTACATATATAAGCTGGTCCTCCCTGAGCCTGCCAACTCCCAGAATGAGGAAAGCGAACAATTCCTGCATGGTTCTCTGCAGCCCACCCACTGGTAAAACAGCGCTCCTACAGGCTGCTCAGATTCAGCTCCTGTTGTTACGTAACAAAAGGAGAGACGTTCATAGGCCGACCTCCTCTGCGTGATAATAGGAGATATCTGAGAGGGGGTGTTCATCCCAGAGGTGAAGTTCTGTGTGTCCAGTGGTAAGATAGCAGTGTTTTGCAATGTCGTCGCTCAGAGTTAGACACACACATTTCTCTGTTGTTGGTTGTAAAAATCAACATAAGTGCCTATATTCTGTCCCAGCTACAGAACAACAGAAGAGACAGTGGTTGCGTTTCATTTTTAATGACAGCGTGCCCGCTGTGGTTCGTGTTAGCTTGTATGTGTGTGCTAACCACTTCACATCAGACTGCTTCAGTAACAAGGGTCAGTACAAAGCTGGCTTTGCCTCGACACTGACCCTCGTAAAAGGATCAGTCCCAACCATACCGGACCCAGCAATTTTACCTGAGCCACAGGTAAGTGTCGCCATGCTTTGCAATGGTATTTGAAGCGAGTTTAATGTTAATGATATTACGATGGAGCTTGGTTGTCACAATAAAAAGTCTGGAAAAGTGCAGACTATAGACTGAGACGATGCAAACAGTGTCCAAGAGTTTAGAGTCTGAGTTGGAGACAAAAACAGCTTTCGCTAGCTGTTAGCCATTAGCTACATGGCAGTAACTGTAACAACACATAGGAACAAACTAACATTATTCAGACACACTAACCATTCTGGAACGTCCTGCTGCAGCTGCAGAGTCTGTACTTCTTCAGGAGCCTCTCCTTCCGGGTCTGATTCTGGGTCAAACTGGTATGGTTGAACAACAGCATCTCTGTGAGCCATAGCGATACATATATACATCCACCATAAACATTAGCGCATGCTACTGCTAGCATAAGAGGCATTGACAAATGGAGCTCATTAGCATTTAAAGGTGCAGGCACAGAAACAGCCTGCTCTCAGTAGAGCTCACTTGAGCAACTTTTAGACAGCTGAAATTCAGGACCACGGATGGGTTTAGGGCAATGCATATCGAATACAGTGTTGTTGGACCTCTGACAGCTGTGTGAAATTGATGAGAAACAGTATAATATGGGATCTTTAAATAAAAGGCGACAGATAATTGCAGGTCCACGTGAACTCTGGTCTCATGACAGTCAGATGCCCTCCACACCTCCACCCTCCATCTTAGCGGAGAGAGGTCGCTATTTCCTGTATATTGGACAAAATGATGCAATAATCCAACATGGATGTAATTTCTCAGGATTCTAGGCTGGAGAAAATCTATATTATTTTGGCAGTTTGCTTCTGTGAACTAAGCCCCGGGCCCAAGCTCTTCAGCTGATCAGCTCGGAGTGTCAGGTCGGTGTTAAATCTACGAATGAAATCTGCAAATCAAAGTGAAAATAATGCAGCAGCTCCGGTCACTCAGATCTGCCTCCCGCTCTCGCCTGATGTGCTCTCCGGCTGTCATCGAACGTCAAGACTTTCTCACGCCGACACATCATCAGCGCGCTCCGTCAGAGCAGAGTGCTCGAGTGCATTCACACACCAAACAGAACGAGAGGGACGTTTGGCTAAATGCTAACAGCCACAGTGTGCTCATGAGCCAGGGACAAGGTTAGTGTTTCAGAACGCATGCGTGCTACAGAGAAGCATCAGCACGTCATGACATCACAACTGACCAGCTGAGTAAATGCTTGGTTTGAAAACACTTAAAGATGTAGTCTGTGATGGCTCTGCTTCAGAAGGCCCCAAAACAACTTGAGACTTGAGGCTAGTCTTGTTGATTGTTGAGTTGTGCCGACGTAATGTGATTAAACTCCGTCTGAGTCACATGGATAGATTCAGCAGTGGCTGTTTAACAATGAGGACAACAACTCCCACAATCCCACATTTGGAGACATCATAGTGGCAGAAGTTACATACTGTGCATTTAGTCCTGCTGTGAAGGAACCAGGAGATGTGCAGGCATGAAATATAAAGTAAAGAGCTGCACACTATCATCGGGCGGGTTATTCAGCTTTATTCCACCGCGTAGAAAAATGATTCCAACAGGCGTTATTTGTTACATAACCCCAGCCCGGTGGCTCGCCCTGCCGCTTTCACAGTGCTACCTGCACATGAAGATTCTTACTATCCTATAAAAACGTATATGGAGTCCAGCAGCTGGAGCCAATAAACAGCTGCTGAACCCTGTAAAACCTTTATAAGTTCCTGTGAGAGGGTGAACGGGAGAACGGAGTTAAAAAACAGGATGAACACAGGGGACGGCACCAATAAATCTGCGAGGATTAGGACTGAAAACAGGACTCATACGTTTACTGTCAGAATGAGTCCACTGTGTCCTCTGTCATACTTCTGGGTGGTTCGACAGGGATGGCGTCAATTCATTGTACGGGCTGGCCACACAGATACAGACAGCTGCGTGCGGATTTTGACCTTTATCAAGTGCTCCGACAGGAAAATAAGAGAAAAAAGCCAACCGCTCCAGTCCAAATACCCAGCATCTACTTGGCAAACACCTTCACAGTGAAGGAGCCATGCTTTATGAGCGCGTTAGCTGAATTAACAAATTGCAACGCAAACGAGAAACATGCCTGCAAGTAAAAACAACCCGATGCGTCTGTCAGTTTTCCAGCCGCCCCCGCCAGCCCCTCCATCTCCCTGCGACTGCAGCCCCCGATCTTCGGAGTCAAGTATTGTGAGGGCGCTTTGTGACCCCCCCTTTTTTTTTAATCCGAGGTGTTTCTCCCTATTAGATTTATAATGTTCTGCATTTTCCAAGCGAGCCAAGCATTAGCAAGCTGCAGGCTTCTGGCCTCAGCAGATGCATGTGGTGGCCGTGCCCTGACAGCAGAGTAATCTGCACTGTCAGGAGAATTCAGACACGGCAGGACTTAAAGGCAGGCTTCCCTGATGCCTGTCTGTAATTGCCCCAGGTCACGGCCGCCGCTTCACTGCAGATGACCCAGGCAGGCATTATATATTATTACAAGACAAGGACTTCAAACCCCTCATAAAGTGAACTATCAAGGGTATTTCTCCCAACCTTTAGCTCTGGAGGCCTGCAGTTTGTAAAAATCAAGAGCTCCCTCCCTCCGCTCTGCGTCGACTTTCCCCCCGCTGCTCTGTCTTTTCTGAAAATTAATTCCCAACAATAGCACTTTTCATTTGAGAGAGAGCAGAGCAAGGCAAGCGTCTCTCAGCACATGGCGAGGAGTGAGGGGCCGGAGCACTGAGAGACTGAAGTATTTTTACTGAGCGGGATCCAAAGATGACCTGACTCACATACAGTCACAGGTGTGTCAGCAGGCGAACATATACCTCACACTTGACCTAACAACACTGTAAAAAAAATGAATGTGATTTTAAGGAATATCCGTGGTTAATTTTAGTTTTTTCTAAATGTACAAAAAAAGTTAATACAATTACATAAATAGACCATAAATGTAATAGTGTGATGTAAAATAACACTATAATAAATAACACTTTTTTCACTGTAAATAATATTTTCACAAATTTTTTTGAAAAAGATTCAACTGTTTCATACAAGTTTAATTAAAACTGTAATTACATTAATACAATTGATAAACATGTGTCAACAGTAAGAAAGTATTTCCTCTGTAGTGGTCACAGATGTTGATTATGACATATCTTTTATGATTATGAACGTATTCACAACATAAACATTGTTTTGTTTTAATAACCATTTACAATATCTAAACTAAAAACAGCTTTTCTGCAATTTTAAGCTTGATTATTTGTATTAAAATGCTGTTTGAGCATAAAGGTAATTAAAAATGTATACATCCTTCGTTAAACAGTACAAAAATAAATTAAAATAAGCAAGATTTCATATAAAATGAAAGTTAAAAACTGCCTCAGCATCTTTTGTTCTTCCACTTGTCACTGTGCAGTAAGTCCTGATGTCACAGTGCGATGGCTGGAGGAGGGCGATGCCCTCCATGTTCAGATTTGGTTGACTTTGCTCGCAGCGCGATGTGGCCGGCCCAGCGTTTTCACTGGAAACACGGAGGTCAGATTACAGCACAGAGGAAGTGTGTCTGCCAAAACACAACCAAAACAGGAAGAGGCATTGTTTCCCACGGTCACTATCCCCAGGTAGCTAACGGTGGAAACTCTCCACTGCGAAAGACAAAGAAGCTGCTGATGGAGTCAGACAGGAAGGTGGAGAGGCAGAGTGATGGACGGCGAGGTAAAACAGATGGACATTGACTGGATGGAGGTCCGGTGTTGTGTCCGAGTCGAGTGATCGACAGGGTTCGTCTTCCCACCGAGACTTGAGACGGATCCTTCTAGACGAGAAAGTAACAGACCTGCCTTCTTATTCACACAGCAGAGTGTTTGCCCTTTAGCCTGTTGTAGCACTCGGGCTTGGTGGTCAGACTGGGATTCTTCCATTGCTTTAGCGTTGGACAGTAGCCAGGCAGCTAGCAGTGTCCATGTAGCTAATGCTCTGTTTCTTGACACTGGCGCCAACAGTGATACCACAGGGAAACACTGGGGGGAGGAGAAGTTTTCTGTTTCTGCTTTAATTATGGGAAATGACAGGTTTTTTTTATGCAACAGGTCTTTTCTGTAATCTAACAGTTATTGTTGGCTCCCTCGCTGCTGGAATATTACCTTTTGTCCATTTCATTTGTAGTGTGAGTCTCGCTCTGCTGAAAGCGTTCTCAGGCTTTTTTTCTTTTCTTTTCTGAGAGTACATTAACACTCGTTGCCTGCTCTGCAGACTTGCCCGTTTCGAGACAATCGGCTTTTTAAAAAGCGCCATCCGAAAGGGGAAAGGGAAGCTCACAGGTCACATGGAAGCTGATTCCAAAAACATATGTGAGCGAGTCAAAATGTCCTGAAGACTGAGGAATCTTAATGAGGTATTTGGAAATGGCCATCAGGCACAAGTCAACCTTCATTTGATTAATGCTCCCTTTAAATGACCCTCTCCCACCGTGTTCACAATCCAACTGTGTATGAGCATGATATGTGGACTATTACTGATAACTCTGCTTGTTGAAAAGCTTTGGTTAAGTGGATAGAAAAGTCCCAGCGAGAGATATCGTATAACAGTTGGAAACCAGACCTGAGTTTTTCATACAACACTTAATCCCTTTTTCCATTACCGAGCTAATGCACGACTTTTTTTTTTTTTTATTCTCCAGAAATGTGTTGCCATAAGAATGTTTGTGATTTGTGACTGAAGAAATGAAAATGCAGAGGGGATCTATGAAATGTCCTATTGTTTGGTGGTGTGTTTTACTATCTTCACAGGGCCTGCCTTCACATTCAGCATTCATTGAAGCCCAATGCTGATGCCAGGAACTACACACAGCACACGCACTCCTCAATCCTGTGTACTTATCACGGACAAAAAGTGATACAAGCAGTACATCCCCCCAGTTATCCCCCTCCCGGTGGAAGGTGCACTGATTGCAAATATCAGTTTTCATACATACAGTTACATGTCGGCAAGTAAAATCTCCCAGTATCGTCCTTCATCTGCAGACTGCAGATAGTGGTGTGTTTCATATGTAGATGGTCGGGCAGCATGTTCACTGCCTCACCTTAACTAGGCATTCAGTTTCATGACCCAACCCTTAAAGTTTATTTTACACATTGTCCTACCTGGACGGCAGTTCAAAACAACCTACACCACTGTTCCCATGACAACGTACCCGTGACAGGTGACCGGAGCGACAGGTGACCGGAGCGACAGGTGACCGGAGCGACAGGTGACCGGAGCTGCGTCAGACAGTCACAGTTGGGTTAGGTTGAGGAAAATAACCAGATGTGGGTAGTGACTAGTTACATATACTCCATTACATTTAGATGTAGGATCGAGCTAACGGCTCATTTACAGAAGAACTGACAGCGTTCTCAGTAAAGGAGTGAACACACCTGGATTAACTATACACAACATCTGATCCTTGTCCACCTGAACAAGTCAGTCTGTGTCTCACTGCAGTCATGTGATTGGACAGGCTACATCACAGCTGATGGACCTGACACGTCCGTCCTGACACTGCAACGTGTGGACACAGACTTGTCCTGTAATAGAGTCTTATGTAACACAGGAGAAAACTTGATCTATAATAGTGTAAAATAATTCATTATGTAGTGACCATTCTTTAGAGCTTCAGACTGAATGCTGTGCTGGTGTCATGTGGCAGATTGATCATCAGCTGATGATTTGTCATTGTGTTGTCTGTCACTTCTTTACTGGATGAAGACGTCCGTGGTTGAAATAATTCCAGTCAGATCAGTACACACCGAGATGACTCAGTGTGAAGGCTCTCAGACAAATTCCACGATATATGAATATGTAAATATTTGTCATTCCACAAGTTGAATCAGAGACATGGGAAGTCTCCTCCTTCACAGTAAAGTCCAGTCTCAGTGTGTGTGTGTGTGTGTGTGTGCGTGTGTGTGTGTGTACCTGCCTGCTGAATACTGAACCAGGACTGTGAAGTCACAAATCCACTCTTAGAGTCAGACCTTCAGTGAGCTCGGTTTATGCGTCCACTGTGATCGGTGATCGATTAACCAGCCTGCCACAGTCAACACTGTGAGGCTCAATCACTCACCTGGAGGAACCAGAAGTGTTAATGCTGCTGTATGCTGCAGGCTGGGATCACAATGTCTTCATCAGCTTCTATTGAATCCTACCTGATTGGGGTTTTCGTTTTGGTGTTAATCATTTCAATTATCATCATTATTTTTGTGTTTCAGTTTCCATCCTAGGTTTCAGACCCGTTTGGAGTTAGTGGGGCTCGGTTGATAAAATGTAATGTAAGGTAGCTCAGTGAACTGATGGTACTTTGGCAGCATTTGTAAAAACACTGAGCAGAGGCACGAGAGACACCTCGACACCAGAAAACACTTTTAAAGACACAACAGCGCTGAGGTCTCTGCTGCATTAATGGATTAGTTGTTGATGAATGTCAGTCCAATATTCACTGAGTTTGTCTCCACTGACTCCTGAAGAACACACAGGATCTATTTGTTAAACCCTACACTGAGTTCAGCTGACGTCTGTCTGTCTATCCGTCTGTCTGCTGCTCGGTGGATGAAATCTAAAACTTAAACAATGATCATAAAGAGACGATAAGCTGAGTGGAACTGAGGGACCTGCAGAGTTGGTAATAATCACTGATATTAATTTTATTAATTCTTCATATAAAAATCTTGATTTCAAGTTGAGGTCAGATTTTTTAAATCTTGCACTGGAGCTGCATCATTCTGGTAGCTGCAATAACAAACGCATCCAGCTGCTGAGATTTCTTTCTTTACGCTTGCAGAGGGCCTCACAACACACCGCTTGTGCTGGTGCGTTATTTAACAATTGCAGCCACAGACATCTCAGCCAGCATTATGAAAGCTGGAATAAATAAGCTTCAGATAAACAGGCCTCTGCTTCGATGCATTCAGCGGCAGATTGCTGTAATGTTTCACAGCTCTTTTGAAGCTTCCTGAGCTGTAAGGCCCTTATCATCTCCCCTAATGCATAGGTAATCACATGTGTGTCAGTTCTCACCACTTCCCCCCCGACAGGCCAATCGGCCGGCCACTCCAAACATGAAAAACATCCTTTTTACCGGCGGCCCCCTGCCCCCCCTCCCCCCGGGTTATTTTTATTCCTCCAAAGCCCGTGATGGACACCCAGGGAGACTGTGTGACACTGATGGCTGCTGAGGGCATCATTTCCATGAGTAAAATATCAAGCCCCTGTCAGACCTGTCAGCTCCGACACACACCGACACACAAACACACACGCAGACTCAAAGCATGCTGGGAAGCCTCTGCAACGCCCACGTCTCCAGATATGTATTTTGTTTTATTCTTGAGTTTTCCCTTTCGAGTGTCAAATGGATGCAATGGCTCATGGGGAAGAAAGAAAGCATTTGTATTCACACGTGTGACAGCTGAGGGGCCGGCGAGACGCTCCTCTTCGCTCAGTGTCAGGTGGTTTACCATTTGGCTGGCCGGGCCGGAGCAGGCGCTGAGAAATGGCAGCACTTAGCCCGGCAGAGTCATTTTGTTTTCTGCTGGCACCATTTACAGACACTCCGCGCGTTAAAGAGGTTTGTGGAGGGAAAAGTCATTTGTCTGGTCTGTTTTGTTTTCCTTCACTCTCCCTGACTATTTCTTTAGTTGTGTATTTTCTCCTGGACATATGGCAGATGATTATTTAGATTAGGACGATGGCCTCCTCTACTGACTGAACTCTTTCTCTGCCGCGTCCAGCACTCCTGCTCAGACACTGGATGCCCTGGTTGCTGCAGGGCCTGTACCTCTGACTGATGTGGAGCAGTTTATCAGCCGCCCCGAGGTGCAGAACACCTCTCACAATTTATATGTACCATAAAGCTCCAAATTCACAAATTCCACCTCACGCTGCAGCCGCTGCTGGTGAGTGTGAGCAAATGACAATGCATCCTGAGAGTGTAAAGACCGGGCTCGTGCACTTTAACACCCCTTTCCACGTTATTCTATATTTCACGGTTTTCACATGTTTTCAACACATCAGAGTCCCTCTGTCACCCCATTTATGTCTTAGATGGACAGTTTTTTTGTAGACCTTTAACTGTCTTTTACTGCAAGCTTCATTTCCAGGGAACACTCTCCCACATCACAACATTTATGTGTAAACTGCAACGATTTATAACTCAACACAGCAAAACAGTCTGCGGTGAGGAGAAGGACGTCATGGCGTCTGTGTTTCACCTACATGTTGTCACAAACCTTACGAGACATTAAGAGGATGATGTTTCCATCTCAACATTTCACAGCTCGCTCTGTGCTGCCAGGGAAATATGTCTGTGGCGAAATATTAAAGTTTTATGTTTTTTTTTTGTTTTAAAAAATGAACCCATGAGTGCAGCCCAGCCTGTTCTAACTCCGCAGTCACGGACAGGGTTCAGTGTGAGCAGCTTCTTTCACTGGCTGCTGCTGGTTAATAAGCAGCAGTCACGTCACATCACATCGGGAAAATGAACTGAATGTATGATTGCATGATTCATAATGAAAGCCCGTTCTTACACTTAAATCAATTTCCCCCTGTTTGCTACCTGCTTCATGTGATTTGGTTTCCCTACATCCTAGAATTACAGCTGCGGTAGACACTTATAGCAGGGTCTATAATAAACAGAGTTGCATTAAAATAAAGTTTGAATTTACAAAAGGCTCGGTAAATTTTAAAAAAAAAGAAAAAAACATTTACCTTCACTATTCATGTTTACATTCAGTCACATCAGGTTCAGAGAAGATGTGAGCCACGAAAAATTACATTTTCATATGAACACACCAAATCACACGCTCATATATAATAAGTATGAAGCCTAAATAAAAAAATATACATTGCACAGTACAGTGCACAGTGTTAATAACTACTGAAGCAGTTACAGAAGATCATATTGAGCTGATACACAACAAGCTGTCATGACGTTCAACATATGACATTAACTTATTGATTTATATTATATCGTAAGCAACACATGATGTTCTACACATTTTACAAATCTAAAAAACAAATCTAAAAATATAATTAGTTTTATATATATATACATATACACACATATAGACATAATTAATTAAATTGTGTGAATTACCCGGTCCATTTTAATAGAAGAAATACATAAATTAAAATGAACGCTATCTGACAACTGTGGCAACTGTCAGTTAATTAAAATATATCTAATAATGATAATAATAATAATAATAATAATAATAATAATAATAATAATAATAATAATAATAGTCTGACACTCTCCGTTCTGGGTCTGATCCTCATGACTTTAACCTTCTTCATGAATCCTCTGCTGTGGTGACGGAGGAAAGTTGCCGCAGGACGCCGCTCAAACCTCCGCGCTCACGCTTTGTTAGTCTGCCTCAGGAGTTTTACTTTGAATATCAATCCAGCAATTAGCACGTGGACCAGCACCGGTGTGCTCTGTGGGTCCCTGTTAGTCCTCCTCCCTCCCTCCGCCCTGCCGTCCATCCATCCACCTCCACCTCCACTCATTGCCCTCCTGCTGTCCGCTTGAAGGAATCCACTCTAAAATGTGATGGGGGAGATTAATTCAGATTATCAGGTGCCGGGGCCCCTCGGCTCCCCTCTCCTGATATGTTTTCCTACATTTGGGGGCCTAATAAGGAAAGCAAACACAGATATCACTGCTCCTTATTTGAGGACAATTGTTGCTGATGAGTTGGAGGGATAAGGAGCGGAGGATGTGGAGGAAATTGGGCTCCGGGGTTCTTTCTCCAGCCCGGCAGGAGGCTGTCGGGTAAAGCTTGAATAATAAATGAGTTTTGCTGAGGATTTGGCTAATCATCTCAGGCCGCTGCTGCCCCGGGACAACTGGACTTATCAGGGAGGGGGGTTGGGGGGGGGGACAGGGAGAGTCAGCACTTGAACTGCGGACCCCGGGCCCTAATTAACGGCGACCGCAAATGAAAAGCAGCTGGCAATAATTACATAATTAAAGTGCCTTTGGGGGGAAGAAAAGCATAATTTCTGCAGCCATCGCCATAAATCTTGTGCTGTCCGAGCCCATACGTTTAACATGAACTTTTCCTCAGCAGGTTAATGCATTACTCATAAAAAACACAGGATCCCTTTGTGTTTTGCTTGGACCTGCTTAATAACAAAGAGCGCGGACGGCCGCTGCTTACCCGTGAACGTCTCAGAGAGCTGCCGGAGCGTGAAGAGCCGACACCTCCACTTACCTCCATGTGTGAATTCTCTCCCCTTCCCCTCTGTCCTGGACTGGAGCTCGTGCTTGGCTGTACCATAACACCCTGTTGCTGGGATAAGACATGTTCAGGAAATCAATCCCGGGGGTCACGTTACTGAGCGTAAAACGTACGAGCAGCCCCGACGCTACGAAGCAGGAAATGTAACAGTGCGTATCTCTTACTTTCCCCCAGGTAGCTCCTCTTGCTTTGACAATTCATCTGACAACCGGCTCGTCGAACGATGAACGGTGCCCTGTGTGTGTGTGTGTGTGTGTGCTGTGAAAAAAAAAAAAAAAAAAATAGAAAGAAAAGGGGGGGAAAAAAAAAAAAAAGCCCAACACGTTCACAGTTTCAAATTAGCAATAAAAAGCTCAAAGAGAACATTTGGTTTTACTTTGGATAATTCGGCTGAAACTCAAGTCAGACGGTAACTTTTAGCCCGACAACAGCGCAGCCACCAACAGATGAGCAATTAAGCAATTACACCCATTTCACAAAGTAAGCCATAAACACCTCTAAGTGTATTGTGAATGGGCTCAGCACGTTCCACTGGGCCCTCGCCCTGATCTTTTGTCAGACGCTCTCGGGGATGATTAATAGTTTAATTTTTCAAAATTATTTAGACACACAAATAATTTGATACAAAGAGGGGCTATTACCACATCTTGTAATAGACATGTTACAATGATGAAAGCTTTAATTTGTTTTTAGTGCACTTACAGGGGTTAGAAAAGCCAACTCGCTCCCCATCATCAATCATGTGTCACTTAACAGAAGTGTTATATTATGGGAGAAATGCAAATATGCCAGCTTAAATGCATGCTGTCCGACAGCTGGCCTCTCCCGGCTCTTTGAATCTCTGCTTACTGTTTTCACTGTAAAGAAAATTACAAGTAGTCGTCTGGCAGAGGATTTGTCCGCTGAATGAGGGACGGGATTGGCAGCAGGCACGACGGCGCTGTTAGGCAGGCTGCAATTAAAAAAAAAGGACACTTAGAGAGGCATGTGTGGCGCTCTGAAATCAGATATGTGGAGGTTTATGGGTGTCTAATAATATGGAGGGGGAACAGCATCCTCGCTGCTCCACCGGGATGCATCACATCGCGGCTGGGTTTTGAAATGTATTTCGTCTCTGCAGCCTTTATTAATGAACACTGTGAGAGTGTCAGACTTCTGTTAACCACAGATGTGCTGCGGAAAAGTAATCTGCCACCGTCTCGAGGCAAACAAAACAACATGGCTGAAGCATTGTGTCTGGGTCTGTTTGTGTCCTGCTGCTCGGCAGCAGATCCACCTACAGTCGTGTCAGTGTGCACGGCCGCTGGTTAAATCAGTGGAGGGAGCTGGAGAGGACTCACTTAGTGGAAGTGTTCACATTATTCTGAATATTGGGGAATAAGGATGAGAACAACACCACAGTGAAATGCAAGTTCAGTCGTCTGCATGCACAAACCTTCATGGTATTTGTGCTGGTATAGTTTCCATTAGTTGTATATTTAAACACCATATACTATAAGAGCGATAAGAGTGTGTGCTGTACTGTTTTCATTACCACAGCTGTGTCTGTCCGCCTCTGCCCAGTTCACTGATTGTTAAATGAGCTTAATGAAGAGCTGTAGATGTGATACTATGCCTGAAAACTTTAATAATGCTTTAAAAAGGGAACAGTAATAACAGAACCAGGACCAGAACCAGACCCGTTCCTCATGCAGAATGAGCCCCGCACACTTATGCTCCAGCTGCACATCTTAAAGAAGCTCTGACTTGTAACTCCGGCCTCTCTCAGCCTCCATGATGCAGCGTCCCGTCCGTTAATTCAAGCTAAGCCGAGGCTGAAAGACGGTACCACCGACGTTAAAGTAGCACTCTGCTCGACCTACAGTAGCCTGACTGAAGGACACTCTCTCTGTTTAGTGGTCAAAGTAAACATTGAGCGCACCTATTTATATCCAGCCGGGGCATATCTGTTTCTTCTTTGGCGCAGAATCTGAGGATCACTGAAGACTAAACGAAAATGTAGAATACTTTAGTAAATTCAAACCTTGACTGCGCACCAGAGTGTTCCTGCAGAAGGCTAAGTGCCGAACGCACAGTTCAGACAGATTACAGCTCCGTGTTGTCCGGGAGTCTCCTCAGCTGAAGGTCAGCTGTGTTTCCACCATCTCCCCCCCCCCTCCGCTCCTCTCCTTCAACCAGACCCCGCTGTGTTTTCTTTTCCACAAGCCGCGAAGATGTTTTGTTGTATTGTAGATGAGTTCAAAAGGTGACGCCGAGTACGGAGCTCAAAGAGGGTCCTGCATTAAAGGTAATCACTGCGGCGGGGACCAAATCTGAAGCAGATTTATCACTATTTATGTTCTTTGTTTCTGCCGGGGGGGGCGGGGGGGGAATTCTGCTGCTCTGAGCCCGTCCGGTTCTGTACTGTATGAGTTTCGGTGCCTGTTTTTCTAACTGGCCTTGTTGACACATCAGCATGCTGCCACACAAACGCAGACCTGATTGGGACCATGAGCGTTCTAGGGCATTTCAAGCGTCTTGACAGACTTCAGGGTTAAGATGTTCTGAATTAGATTTGAATTACAACCACTAAATGCCCCTGTCAAAGCTAATTACAGCTGACACTGGCCATGTGCGTCGGGCCGACTCGCTCTTATAGGAGCGGCTCGGAGCTTAAACAAAGAAATGCTCGTAAGGCATCGCCCCAGAAATTGTCACAGTGTAAAAGGGTAATCGGGAGGTATTTCTCAGCTAAGAATGCTAATCCACACTCGGTCTCCGGCCGTGGCTTGGCAGAGAAAGCGCCTGCGGAACATTTTTCACGAGAGGTGTTGCTCTGCAGATGAAAGCCAAGCGGCATTATCTGGAGGGAAAGAACAACAACAAGCAGTTTGTTCTGCTCTGAAATGATTTTATGTGTTTAACCAGGTTAAATCCCCGTCCAGCCCATCAGGCCACATCCCCCCCCCCACCCCCCAGCGATGACAGAGATGAGTGGTCTGAACGTAACACCGGTTCAGACGAGCCCTGGAGATGCAGCTAAGTCTCCCTCGGCGGCTGCAGATGTTTAAGCTCACTCTTCCTGACACAATAATTGCCCGGGGGAGCTGAGGTATCCTTAAACAACGGTCAGCGCCGCCGAGAAAAATGAAAGGACGATGAAATGAATTAAAATTCTTGTGTGAAACAGTGAAAATAAACAGCGCGCTGGAAATGGCACCAACAGTCCACAGAGAGGGACTCTGTGATTTCTCAGGCGTCCGGGCTGCCAGCGCTGACGTCCAGGAGGAAGCCGGCGCTCGCTCACACTCTCTCTCTCTCTCTCTCTCTCTCACTCCGCTGACGGCTCAGGTGTGAACGTTTCACCTTCACAGAGTCTAAATGTCCCCCACCCCCGCCAACCCCAGGTTTCATCAGATCGATGGATTCCCACCGCTGACACGCTCTAACGAGCCCAGTTAACTCTTTAAATGATGTTCAGTGACATTTTGTATTGTGAACGCCTTATATTAAAATTCATTGTCTTTTTGATGACCCTTTAAATCCTTTATTTTAGTTCACTAAGGTCTTCACTTTGATTTTTACCTTTCATTTAATCAGAGTTATTAATATAACCACGGCTCTCTGAATGCTGCCAGGGAGGCTGTCTAAGGCTGTGATGATGGTGACGCCCTCTCCGGTTAATCAGTGATCAGATCAGCGTGAAATAAAACAGGCTTCGCTGCTAAACACCATGAAACTGAATTTACTGTTAAAATATATTTTTCTATTTCTTTCATTCTGCAGCGACGGTCAAACACAGCAGATTTGTTTCAGTGCCGCACCACCAGGTACAGATTCATCGTCAGCTCTCCACCATCAGACACAGCCTCATAGTTTAATGATCCACTCCAGATGTGACGCAGTGACACCGAGGCATTGAGGATAGTTAGAATATCCATACAGAAGTGTCTGTCATCGGTCTTGTTTGGCCATATCGGCATTTAATTAAGACCTAACCAGATAAAAGATCCTTGCAGTGAATTAAAATATGGAATATCTGCTGCAGAATTCCTCTCACCATCTTAAAGTAGCTCTTCGCTTTAATTCAGTGTGTCACACCTTTACCTCCAGTGGAACTACTCGGCTCGATGCGCAGGTTAAACCCTCGCCTGCATCGTATCGGCAGCGCGAGCGGCGGCGGAGGGGCGACACGTTTATGTCCATTACATTTTTGTTTATAGTGGAGAATAAAAAGTTAAATCACCTCTGTCACTGCCAGCACACATTTCAGAATGTTTTTTAAAACAGTATTAATGCCTTTACGTCATTCCTGTACAGGCGAATTATTGTTTTCTCTCGAATATAGTTCTGGAGACCGGCGCGGTTTATTCGTGTTTACAATGGCTCTCAGGAGCTCTGATGTAATTCGACTCTAAAAAACAGGTCCAGCAACACCTCGTTACTCGCTGAGGTAGCCCTGCTGTTGCCTTTGCCCCCTCAACCTCTCGAGGTGCGCGTTTCGTGACGCAAACAGGGACCCCCCCCCCGCCTTTTTTTTTTTTTTTTAGAGCCGCCCGACACAATGCAGCAGCCTGCCACTGACCTGCTGCTACCTCCCTCCCTCTGTACATCGGTGTGCATTACATACAGCAAGTGCAAATTAGGTTACTGAGTAATATCCACAGAGCCGGGGCCTGTGGGTCTGCAGCCAGTGCTCGTGAAGCATGTTTAAGGAAAACAGTTACCGAGCTGTTATTATCAGGGGTAGGATTAGAGCAGGATTTGGCTGGCCATAAATATATCACAGCTTCATTAAACACGGACAGCGGCGGAGGGGAAAAATGAGTCGGACGGGGATTTGAGAGGGGGCGGCGCGGGGGCTGAAGTTTGTTTTTTAGCATGGGGGTGGTGCGGGTGGGGGTCTGGACAAGGCTTAGCTAATTCTCTTATTCTAGACTTGAAGGGGGGTTGATAGGAGCGTTGCGAGGCCTGAAAAGCCTTTCCATCTGAAAGCCCTTCATTAAGGGCCTCCCCGCGCTGCGGCTCGGCCCCAACTGCTCCGGAGAGGCATTAAACAGCTGAGGGTGAAAGCTGAGAGGCCTGAGCCAATTCAGCCCAAAGTGGAGCCTTGATTTGGTCCGTTTATGCCTCATCATCGGCCGGCCGGGTCTCAGCTTACATTGCTGGTGGAGAGTCACCGTCGGCTTAGGGATATTTCACAAACAACCAGTTGTGAGTTTAAAGGGATTACTTTGTCTGAAACAATTCAGCTTGATAGCCTCCACAAAGAGAACGTGCACAACGGCAGAGAGGCCAAACAAGACCTGAAAATGAGTGTAATGTAGTGTAGTGTACACATGTAGTCTGTAAACTTCCTTATTGACATTTATACATATTATATATATGTATATATATATATATATATATATATATATATATATATGTATATTGTGTGTTTTGTCTTTAATGCTTCAGGATGGGATGAGGAATATTCTCTTTCTTCCTGGAACATTGCGAGATGTGGTTCATTTCATTGAAAACAGTCTCTGCAGACTGACTGACGTTGTTAAACCGTGGCCCGGCACAGGACTGTTGAGTCTGATACTGGTTTTAGGCTCGACTGAATCAAATGGGACTGTTGGTGGAGGTATGCGCTCTACTAAGTGCCATGCTAGCTTGATAAATTCACAGGCCCATTATTTGATCATCTGTCGTGTGAAGACTACGATTGAGTGCAGTTTTGAAGTCTAACATCTAGAAGCGTTCACACATAACCTGCAGCCACGCTCGCATAATGCAACAGTTAATAAGCGTGTTGCGCAGCCGGCGTTGTGTATGTGCCTGAACGCAGCATGCCATCTGTCAGAGGCCTCGTGCAAATACACCACTGCAGATCAACTCAACGCTGAAGCTGTGTGGAGCCAACACAGAGGTATTTACAGCAGGGGAAAGTCGCCCTAATAACACTGTAATATTATACTTACTCCTTATTTTTCTTTCAGAAAGTGCATGTGTCACATTAGGCCCCCTCCTACAAATAGGAATTGAGGGTATTGCACCGTGGCATTTCTGTCTGGCTCACGAACAGACGATCCAAATGGAACCCAGGTCCCATCTCTGCCCAAAACGGCCCAGTTGTTAAGAAGGAAAATATATGAGACGAGAGGCTTGGAGATCAGATTATCATTAAGTAGCACCAGATCCCCTGGTATTTTGTCAAAGATTTTGGTATTAAATCTCCGCTTCAAAGCGACTAATTACGCTAAGTCCTGATTTCATGGTCACAGCTGCACTGTATTACCAATCACAACAGCTCGACGTAGACGGCTGTGGTTTCTCCGCACGAGGAGATGCTGCGGCTTATCTCTGGCGGTATCGATGTCGCCGAGATGCTCAGCAGAACCATCTGGACTGATAGCTCCATCTCATCTTCATCAGCGCCCAGCAGCCACCACAGACAAGACCCACATTCCAGGGGTTTACCTTCACTTTTAGTATTTGAGGTCAACATTTTCTTTCTCATCACCTCCCTCCATCCCTTCTCCTTCACGGTCTGTTTCATGACTCACGCGCGCTTTAAGCAGCATGTCACACTCGATCGACAGAGGCACCGGGAGTCCGATTATATTGTACAGAGCTCAGTGACCGTGGGAGCTCAGCCAGCACGTGGCCGGCCAAGACAAGATGTCCACAGCTTAACTTTATGCATCATCGGCTGTCAACAGCCAATCAGACGTGTGTTGTTCCCCGTGTGATTTAATTTTATGAACAAGAGTTCAGCCGGTGGGTGTAAAATGTCAGGTTTTACGAGCAATGCCGTCTCCTAGATACTGCAGTTAGATTACAGTTCACAGCAAGAGACTGTTACAGAGAATCAACAGTGTCCTGAGGCGACGCGCTCATCCAAAGTTTGCCTTGAAGGTGGTGGAAGAACACGGGTCACAGGCCACACAGCCTCATTACGTCTACCAGCGCCTACGTGGTTATTTAACTTCACTGTACCTACGTACCTGCCCGGCTGCAGTAACGTTACGTACGTGACATTACTGAACCACATCGCTAATTTAAAATAACACTCCGTCGACTCTCACACTGGACAGATCGGCCCCTCTGCTACCTGACTTCCTCCTTTACGACTGTAACAACAGCTCCGCCCACAAGAGGCCTCCACCTCACAAGAAACTTAAATATGAGTTGTGTTAAGCTGCATTCACAGCGGAACTATAGGGTTGTTTTTTCTGTTGAGGACGAGCTGGTTACACAGTGAAAGCTGTGTTGGCTGATATCTGAGACATTAAACACACACTTCATTTCTAGTTTCTGTCACATGAACACTCACTCCACTGTGTTAATGCCAGTGTTGGTTACTACCAAAAATGCAATCTATTACCTTTTACTAGTTACTGTCTTTTGAACTTTTGGCCCACTGATATCACAGAAGTGTGACGATGATGATCAAACAGCCTCGACGTCTCTAAATAAACCAACAGCGCTGGACACAGGGACGAGCCGGCAGACAGACGACCAAAGTCCAATCAGTTATCTGTAAACTTCCTTAAACTGCACCTGATCATTAAGTTCTGTCCTTTTTGTCTTTTAAACTCAAAGTTAGGGTGGTATACCCATTTTGAAGACACGCAGTCTGACTTTGCAGCCATTTCAGCATCTTGCCAACACGATTCTCTGTCAGGGGAGCTGTGTTCTGGCGGAGGTGGCGTGATGTGGATGAATTCTTACAAAACATCAACAACCACTTGATTTGGGTTGGTTGGGTTGCTGGATGGAGCAACTGTGATAATAATGCCTACATCCTGTTGGATTCAAATACATTATATTAACCAAGAAACACACACACACACAGAATCAGATCCTCCATCCATCAGTGCCAGTCCGTCTGTGCTGCGGTGCTGTGTGAGCTGCAGTGTGAACCTGATACTCAGGCTGAGGAGCTTGAAGAGATCAGTGTCTAATTTAAACCGACGCACCGATTTCTGCGGTCTGACGCTCAAAGCGCACAACAATCATTCGACTTAGTTTCTCTTCTAATAATGCATGTCTGCCGCTCGGTGAGATGCCCCCAGAGTGCAGGCACAATCAAGCTAATGTTTTCATCTAGAGTTACTAATCACTAATAATCATAGGCTAACATCGTGGAAATATCAAGCCCACTCAGCTCCTCCACACAGGCACCGTGCTACTCTGTCACAGCATAGTCGGTCGCACTTTATTTTACAGTACATTAATAGAATGTAACAGGCTGTACTTTGAATGAAATTAGACAAAAACAATACACTAATAAGATGTAACAAGCTGTACTTTATGTCAAATTAGACAACTAGAAATAATGTAATCTTAATTAGATAGTAAACAAGAAAAGTTATAGTGTAATTAGACACCATACAGCCTACCCAAATTATGCTGTTATCAGAAACCACATATAGTCTTTGTACTTAAAATATAGGCTACTATACTTAGACACTATTATACCAAATTATACTGTAATTACAAACCAAATCAGAGATCCTAATATACTATTAGACACCATTTTACAAGATCTTAGTCTAATTAGAAATCACACACAATGGCATGTCAGATACAAAATATGGTAGTTAGAGGCTATTCTACCCTCACAAATTATGCATTTAATGCAGCCAACATCAGACTATAGCTTAATTAGATGAATGTACTGCCATATCATGTTATTGGCTCAAATCATGGCAGTGATATAAGTCCTTTCTCGGGGTCGTGACTCTCAAAATAACGTATCCACCGTTTCAAAGACGCTTCCTTCACAATGGGCCCGTTGTTGGAGCGGGAACGGGGTCAACAGGTGATTTTTGATGTGTATGTTATTTTCGATGTTATGTTTAAAACCTGTGCTGACCCGCTGATGTTGGTGGTAAAAGCCGAATTGGTCTCATCTTAAGGAGAAACGCTCCGAAATTCTGAGCAAAACTTTGAACGCCAAAGTATTCAAAGTGAGCGACCTATACGAGGATCGGCGCTGTGAGCATTTCGACACAAACGAATCGGTGCTCTCGGAAGAAAAAAAAAACAAACTTTGATACGTTTTGATGTAATCTCGTGATGTTACTGATGATTTGTGGTTAATGGCGGCCAGTCCGTAAAACGTCTCCTGAGACGAACACGCTCCTTGTGGGAGGAGATCAAATCTGATTCTCCCTTGTGTGTGAATGAAGTGCACAATTAGTTGAAATGCAATGGGAGCGAGATGTGGTGACAGCGTGCGCTCTACGAAGAAGACGAGCTGGGAGCCAACGCCAAAGCTGATACGTTTTTGATATATTATTATCTGTATAATAAGGTTTTTTTTCTTCTTCTTTTTTTTTTTGTCCAGGACAGATGACCGATGAGTCATGTGATAACACACACACACGCACAAACACCACCGATGTGTGAGTATCTCTTTCCATCAGCCAGCCTAATATCATACTTCTACACTGTGATTCACCCCCTCCAGTTCAGCTGGGCTCATATCATATTTAAAGTCGCTATGATTGAGTCCCCCCTGTTGATGGCATATTTCTCATTTAGGTTAAATCAAAGAGACGTGGTGTCAGACCTAACCACTGCTCATTACCATCATCGCAGGAGTACAGGGAGCAATTTACCTGTGGAGATGTGGTAATGCTGAATGGAAATAGGCCAAGCAGGAGCTGAAATGATATTTTTAATTATGTAGCACCTCTCCCATCGTCCCCATGCTGTTCCCCGAGCCTCCAACGGCCAAACCTCATTTCAATATTTGCGTCTCATCAGCCGGAGTGGAAAGCGAGGAGCGTCTGAAGGGTGTCAGAGGACCTGTTCTGGCAGAGGGTGGTGAGCGTGGACACAGCAGCCGCTGCACAAACAAAACAGCAGCGGCCGCAGCGTCGTGGAAAGTTGACATTGCGTTGATTATCTGCCTAAGCAGGCGCCGTCAGCTCAATTTCCTACTCTCTAACACTCTCTAAGGCTTCAATCAACAGCTTGATTCTCATTTGCGTCTGGTTTGCACTGGTTTTCATTACGGCAGCCGAAGGTGCTTTGAGATCAGGTGCTGCCGACGGCAGCCACTGAAGCCGGACACAAACAAAGAACCGGAGGAAATACTGTCGCATCCTGTCATCCGACAACATTTGACACGAACGACAGCAGCCTGAGGGAACAAGGAGCGCAGCAGACCGCCGTGAGACGCCACCGTGAGAATGACCTTCAGCCTGGGGCCTTTGACCAGGAACTGTTTGTAGAATGACATATGGTACAACAACTCCTGCACAATGTTATCTGATGACAGTAACTGTGATAATATATGTATGAATGTGTTATTTACACAGTGTCAGCTGAGATCACACAGTGGTCTGATGAAACATCAGGAGCACCTTTTTAATAAAGCAGCTCTATAACACCATTGATCTTATAGAAATGTTTGTAGTAAAAATTATTAATATACCCAAATGAATAACCCTAACTCTTACCCAATGAATAAATCAGAGAGAGAAAAAAAGGTGTGTGTGTGTGTGTGTGTGTGTGTGTGTGTGTTGCAGACGTGGAGACATCAGCGTCACTGCTGAGGAAGCATGAGGCCAGAACAGATCTTCATCACTGAGCGGCTGACCTCAGCCCAGCTCTCGGCTAACTTGAATGGGATTAAACCGATTTGACGTCTCTTCTACCTTATCCAGATATTATCGGACCAAACTGTTCTCCGAGCTGTTCAGCCACTCATTCACATTTTTAAGCTGTGTTTATTAATGAAGCACCAAACACTGAATGGGCTCTTTTGGCAAGAGACACACGAGCCACCTCAGCTTCTTCGTTCGCTTCACTGAAGTGAAATGCCGTGTACTGAATGGTGGGGGACAACGGTGCGCTCATTTGGAAAATGTCCCACAATGCCACCGAGGTTGAAACGCTGGAGAACAGCGGGACATTGTGGGGCTGAGGGTGAGCGGTGTGTGTGCCGGCTGACAGACGCGTCAGCGCTAACTGGGGACATCAGCCCTGCAGGTCACCACGCAACTTTTATTTCCATCCTTCAACTCGCATATTTATTCATGGCCTCCTCTGTTTTCACAGCGCAGAATAAATGGCTCATGTGACACAGCACCAGTCTGCACATTATCAACACAGGCAATAAGTCATCATTAAGCCGGCTCCTTCCCACAAGGCCCAGCTCTGACCCTCCACCGCTCGCAGCTGGCTCCGCCTCACGTCCACTCAGCTCACAGCACAGCTACACAAGACACATGTGGATTTCAGAGCTACAGCTTATTCTGAGAGTTGACTGAAAGTAATGAATTTAATCATTTTTGTCACAATGAGTTAATCAGGAGTGCAGAGAACATAGTAGTCTATGAGAACTCTGCTGCGGAACACATGATGTGCTGTGTGATGAGCTCGTGACGGCCTGTGGTCCAGTGTCTACACCTGTGCTCCACTGTTACCACCTTATGTCTTATGTCCAGTTTGACTGAAGTGTGTTTTACAGTCAGAGGTGAGGGTTAGGGTCAGGGTGAGGTCGCAGCTGTACAGTTGTTTGTTTCTGTTTAATACAGAGAACAAATATACAATCACCTCCTCTCTTCACATACTGGCACTCTACTTTGTTTTACTCATGAACCTGCTGCTTTTACACCTTTGAGCTGAAACTCTTGTCGCCTGTGGAGGAACAAAAGTGGTGTTAGGGGACATGACGGGCCGGGGGTAGCTGCTATGCATGCTAACAGAAGGTTCTGTTTGTAATGTTGTTCATTTATTGATTATTTTACGCTAAAATCTGGTCAAATTGCCCCCTTAATCCTATACTTCAACTAAATGACTGAACTCCTGTAAGGATTTCAGCTGTGTCTCCAGCCAACATGTCATGCTGGTGTAATAATGATCATATATCTATATGTAGAGCTCATGTGTCCACAGTTCAGTGCATAATAAAAGTCTTTTTTAAAGCACACACGCTCTAACCATGCATCGGACCAGGCACTCATTCAGGTCGCGTACGTTACATCTACCTGGCAGGATGAGCAGATAAGGAAGCAGCCGCTGACCTCAGGGTCAGGACCAGACACTTGGATCAGTGTTCCGGGTCAGCTGTAGGACTCCACGAGGAACCCTTTTTCAGAGATTAAACCTTTAATCTGACATCAAATGTGTCATCCATGTCATAAAGTATGGTATATATTTAATAGTTGATGTAACAACTTGGAATTTGACCCACTTCATCTCCCCTTCAACTGAACTATTAGTGAACTCAACAGTTCTATATTCACTCATAAATACTTGCAGAGCGATGCAGAATCGGCTGGTTCAACTGGATCTGATCTGAAAGTGGGCTGTGAGCCTCAGCCTGCTGTGTGGTCCTCAGGGAGCGCTAAAGCTGCTTGTCCTGCTCACACGGCCGCTGCGCTCCAGTCAGCAGGCACCTCGGGCCGAGCCAATATGGTGGGTGCTGCTGACGAAGCTCAGAGCCAGCAGCCCGGAGGAGCCGAGCGCATGACGGCCAGGCCGAGCGCTCGGGCCGAGCTGAAGGAGTGAAAACAGAGCGCTGCAACATGTCAGAGAACAGACGTCTGACCCACGTCACTTTATAATGTAACAATTCAGCTCACTGACAACACCAATGATTCCATTTCATGTTATGTTCATGGAGAAGTCTGGGTCAGAGTCCAGCCCGACCAGGATTAAAAAAATATCAGTATTGATACACACAGACGAGTAAAACACATGTACACCACAATGACCTGCAACAGGATATCTCATGATCCATCAAGGACAGTGAAGTGCACTGGGATTTGTGTCATATTCAATTATCCCAATCCTCTGTGTCTGTATCATGATCAATAATAAATAAAGGACTGTTTCAGAGCCATGAGTTCGACATGACTGTCACTGACTGAGCAGTGCTGTCCTGTGTCTTCTATATGTCCTATATGTTGTCTATAGTGCGTCAGCAGGTGGAGCAGCACAGCGTCTGAACAGCTACATTCTACATTTCAAAAGGTTCTGCTGGAATCTACTCAATATTCGTTTCAACGTGCTTGAACTAATCCGAGGTTGTTTTGATGTACAATTTTTTAAAACAAACATCTGGTGGGTCAAAATGACCCGAGGCCTCCCTCGCAGTGAACAACTATGAAGTCATCGCTCCTACAGCGGGCTGAGGTTTGAGGTCCTTTTCCCAGAAACACCACGACGTCCTGATGACAACTCCTCAGCTAAAGTGTGAATGTCTCCGTGGTCTCTGTGGTCTCAGAGCTGCAGGGACACGACACTGACGTCTGTGTGAAGGTACTCATCACTGTTGTACTTCCACATGAGTGTGAGCCACCATCAGCCAGCAGTTCACAGTTTGACCAGCTGGTGGCACTAGAGGAACACTAGAGAGAACACAGCTGTGTCTCTGCTTGTGAATAGATCAACTTTGTGTCATTCAGTGAGTTTAATAGCTGTTGGCAGATGTAGCTGATGTTATACTGAGTCATCAGCCGCGTACTCCACACACACACACACACACACATCAGGGTAATATAGACACTCTTGTCTCAAACAGAAATGAATGAGACGCTGAATTTAGGATCTGAACACGTTTAAAGGTAGAAGAGGGAATGTGCTGTCAGAGTGAGGACCAGGAGGTGTCCATATCTGAACACATTTCACAGGTCTCATCAGAATAACAAGTGATGGTTTTTAAAAACGCACACTGTTCAAGGTCACAAAGCTGTTGGAGATCCCAAACGCACAATCACACAATCAGAGTTCAGTAATCAACAGAACAGTCAGTGAACCCACAGGGTGAAATGTAAATGACCATAGCATTACTTTTATTGTAGATATACTGGGCTACAATTATAAAAAAAAAAGAAAGAAAAGAAAAAAACCCAAACAAAACAAATTAAAGGTATCTGTGATCCAATAAGGTGCAGACCGCAAACCACTGCAGCACGGTATTACAGTATGAGTGAGGAGGTTCTATTCCAACGTCCCTTCGACAAATGCTGCAGGTGTGGTGGCCCATAATTCCCCGTTCTGATAACAGTTCATCCGTCCACCCGGTTAGCTCCACTCTGCTGGTGTTCTGCTGCTCTGTGACCCGCCTGAAGAAACAGTCAAGTGTAGGCGCCCTGTGCTGGCTTCATGAGACCCCTGATCCTCTCCTCCCCACCACACTCAGAACCAAGGCTTCTCACTTCTCTGTCAACTCTATACACAGACCTTAAAGGAAAAATCCACCCAGAGCTCACATTGTTGGAGACACCGCGGCCATCAGGCTCATTTGTTGTTGGTGGTGTGAAGGCACTCCACGGACTGTGAAATCACTGTGTATGTAGTCAGAACCAACACTGACCGACAGAACACTGCAGGCAGAACCACGGATCAGAATCCCGAATCACTTTATCCCAGAAGTCAGACTCAATCGCAGAAATAGGAAAAAGAAGTCAAACATGTCCTGTCTCTTCTGTAGATGTGAGTGTCAGAGGTCGAGATGTTCCACGACAAACTGTTCAAAATGCAGCATATTGTTCTAGATGACCTGTGTACCTGACACACTGATGCATCAATACCATCACAATAACTCCATTTACAGTAATACAACAGTCGGGGGCCATTTTACTGCCTAACCGGTACTTGTTCTGATACTTGGCATACGTTTCCCTCATACTACCCTAACCTAACCCTTTTTTTCTTAACTTCAGCTGAGTTGTGGCTGGAGGTCTTGTCTGTCGTGGAGTATCTGTCCTGGTGTTTGGATACTTTATGTGTGAAAGATCTAAACACTGACTTCTGGGAGATAGTGATGCAGGACTGCGAAACACATTCAGGTGGTTCAGGATGAAGGATAACAAGGTGCAAGAAAGGAGTCTACGCAAATTTGTGAAAAGGTAATTGAAAAGCACTAATGTTTAGTTATTTGGAAGATTATGACAATAATCTGACAGAAACTGTTTCAACCGCGGGAGGCCACTAGTTAACTACTACCAATAGGTCACTTCGAAAAGTTCTGTTTTAGTAGATTAATATCAAAAAAAGTCCAAACTACATCAGCAGTGATTCAGCGTTATATCCGGATTAAACACAATCAAGTCCAAGCACCATGAATTCTTCCTACAGGCAGTGACGTTCAAACAGAGCCACGATGATGTGATGGCAGAGTGAGGGGATCCAAACCGTTCATGGTGCCAGTTCTTTGGTCAACAAACGCAAAGTAAAAGTTTCACCAAAGAGCAGGTGATGACATTTCTTTTACCCACTTCACGGGATGCAGCCTCCAGGCCCGTGGCCCTCACAGCAGCTGACCCTGCAGGCTCCCGTCCACCACAAAGGATCTGAACACACTTACAGCTCTTGGCAGTTTGAAGGCTCGTTCGCAGCCTTCATCAGCAGTTTGTTTGACCCGTGCTGTGGCTGATTCTGGTCCGAAGAATCACACATGAGGGCTGTCACCACACACACACGTGCACACACACACAAAGCAAAGTTCTGAAATACATAATTGTAATGTATTATACGTACTCATCTTAATGCAGCAACAAGAATGCTGAGTGAAGGTCTGATGGTGACACAACAGGTGAGTTAGCTACACTCACGTGTTTGTAATGCTGTAAAACGATTGGAAGAAACTCCTGAAGCTATGAACTGTTGGCAAGTTCTATACAGTCCAACAATAGATGTGTTTATTTTGCCACTATTAACGAGGATCGTCTTGTTAATTCAACATGCATCTTATAAGAACTAAAGATAATGTTTATCTGCTGATATGCTGAGATCCACAATGACCTGAACAGCATCAGAACCACAATCAAGTGTCAATCACTCTGCTGAGAAGTTTCAATCTGAACATAGTATCTCTCACACACACACACACACACACACACACACACACACACACACACACACACACACACACAGTGACAGCCCCACTCTACAGACTGGCCCAGAACAGACGCGCTGCTACACCTCCTGATGACAGTCGGTGTGGAGATCAGGAGCATGTTTGAGTGGATTTTTCCTTTAAGTTCTAAATAAAGGGCTGCGGGAGGTTTTCCTCTCATATTCCAAATGAACAGCGCCGGAATAGAAATGAGGCTGGAGCATCGTTTGGGAGTGACACGTCCACATCAGAGTAGTCAGGACAGAATTAAACCAGGCGTCTCATTCACATCACGCCTGGACCCGGTACTTTGACTCTCCTTTCATTTCCAAACACATGTTTAAGGCAGGACATCCGTCTACGCAACGTCCAGACATTTTGGGCCCAAATTGCAGAGGTTCTTTTTTTTTTTTTACAGTGTATTTGTCAGACGATGACTTGCAGGCACATTCCGTCTCCCTCCCAGAGCCCCTCATTCTCCTTTAAAATAGGTTTGTATAATACCGGCAACTGAATCAGCAGCAAAGCCTGAACCACAAGTTAGTCCTTTTAACGTTACGGCATCATATATACACTTCTTCTGTCCTCCATCTTACGCTCCCTTTCATACTCTGACATGAGGTAAAGTATGGCGCCCAAGTGCAATGCTCAATTGTGCTACATGTACAAAAAGAAACAAAACAAAAAAAAAATGAGAGTACAAGAAAACTTAGTCCGCTTTGACAAACAAAGGACTTCCTCAACTTCAGCACTCCCACACACACCTCCCTCCTCAGCTACAGACCAAAACTAAAGACACAAACATACAAGGTCGCTGATGTTGATGCCACTTGTGGTTGACAAGATCATTTGAGATTCTTATTTTCATCAGTCACCAACAAAAATAAGAGTGGGCATGGCACCGTATGACTGATTTCACATTCTTATTAGTAATCTCCACCTCCTCCCCCCTGGAGACTTACACACAATTAGTGTGTTGAGCCGTGTGTGCATGTGTGTGTGTGTCTGACAGCCCAGGTGTAAGCGGGTCAGACAGCTGCTTGAGAAGTAATGACAGGTTGCACTCTCTCTAACACTGACAGGTTGTTCACAGATGTTCTTGTTTCACTTTCAGAGTGAGAGCCTAAATATTTCATTAATTCACACTGTGGGATTCACATGGTTCTGATTTTTAGGTGAACTGTTCCTTTAAGTGACGTCCTCACAAATTGATTTCTGCTCAGGTCGACCTGACAGAAGTAATCCAGGTGTTACACCGTGGGGTGTGCTTTATTGACGCATTATGAAATGAATTTGCCATTGATCACCAACCTGCTGCTACATGGTGAGCCCAGGAGCCCTCGGGCAGGCATCTGCTCACTTTGCCCGTGTTGAACAAAGCAACAGAAACATTCACTGTAACTACTTTTTCCTACTCAAGAGCGGTTTCAGGAGCCGGGTGGCCTCCAGCAGCTGTGTGGGTTCAACAGGTGACATCACCGATCTGTACAGATTGTAGGCTGATTTACAAAACTGCAGGAGGCAGACGGCATCAGCTGTCTCTGGTTTCAAATCTCTAGTTGAAGACACAAGATCCACTCATCACTTTACTGGATGTTTCTTTGATTAGAATTATACAAATGAAACAATTTCCCCTCTATGACTGAATTTAAATCGGTCTGTGCAGACACTGATGTCCAGCAGGGAAGATGTTGGTTTCTCTTCAGATGACAAATCACTGAGGGAATGTGGACTCAGTGAAGCAGATATCTGTATGTTGTTTAGATTACAGTATTGTCTCTTTATTAGAGCTGTTTCCATTTGATTTGCAGTCTTTAACACTGTCTGTGAGGTAGAAGCACCTGTGGCTGGATTACATTACACTTCAGAAACCACACGTCTCATCCAACCCTCATTTATGAACAAAGTTGTGGAGAAGTCAAGTATTTTTCCCTCCTTCTATGGTGAGAAGAAAATGTCAGCGAAAGTCTGAGAGTGCAATCTGATTAACTCTACAAGCATCAACTCATCTGATCGATCAGTCCTGTTTGTTTGGCCAAGAACTCAAAAACAGATTCTTAGCTGTTCAAATTAATCGCTAATCAATGTGGAAAAAAAAAACAGTTAGGCTTATGTGCAGAGAACATCTGCCTGACCCCCCTCCAACCCCAAAAATAAAATAACAAATCATCAACCTCAAGTATGGGAGGGGGAAAAGACGACAACGCAGCTCTCCTCTGCAGCTTGATGGCTGACGAACGGGACAACCAAATCAAACAGATTTCAAAAAAAAAAAAAAAAAGGTCAAATAAAGAGGTATTATAGTTACAGTGCAAAAAAGATGAGAAATTCAAGCTTAATACAAAAACATAGCACCAAACAAAAAAGAAAAAAAAAAGAAAAGAAAATGCATGCAATTAACTGAGGTATTCAAGTGAAAAAGGGCTTACTGATGAGAAAAAAAAACAAAAAGACATTTAGCGAGAAGCAAAATTTGTCGGAACAGAAACAAAAAAAAAAAGAAGAAAAAAAAAAGGCTGGTATCCTTTTCCCTAGGAATCAACTTCAACCTCATAGTGTCACATCTGTTTCAGCTTTGGTAGGTTCGGGATGTGAGGAACACTAGTGTGTTGAAATGAATTGGCCTTTTTCCACAAAGACTGTATTTGAAAAGATTGTGTGTCTTACACAAGTATCCAATTTGTAGAAAAGTCTGCAGCATACTGAATGTGTGATATGTCTTTCTCTTCTTATATCAAAACTGGATGATTCGCTCTGTGGAAAGACATATAGTGCGCAAGAATGACTAATTCAATTCCATCCATTCTTGGTATCAAAACATTTTAAACCAAATCATCAAGATAATGCCATAAACATCTAATCTCGCGCTCACACACTCTAGATATATCCATAGATTTAGAACATTTATAGAAGCCATCCAGTTGTCATGGTTTATACATAAGCTACAAGAACATGCAACCTCAAGTGCGGTTAAAAACTAGTTTAAATTACAGTAACTGGGAATGTTGAAATTCCTACCCATCTCGCAGGATATGAGGGTGAGCCTTCGCATCTAAGGCCAAGAATATCATTTTTATATATATTTATATTTTTTGCTACGTATATGATTTTGGTGTCAATGTGACCACACAATTCTCAAAGTAACAGACCCTAATGTAATAAGTGCAAAAATGATTAAGAATACCATTTCAAGACAGATTTCAGACAGAAGTGCCACCAGGTGTTTGCTCCAGTGGTATCTGTTAGCCATGTCTGCCGTTAGCGTTTTAAAACCGCTTTAAAACTGACTGGCACTAGTGCACAGGCTGAGGAGTTTAGCGTTTTTTTTCTTCCTACTACATACTTTGATTTACACCTTTGATTGAACTATGTACAGTCTAATACTACACAATAAGCATAAGCCTCATCTCACTGACATGGAGGTTAACCAAACAAACACAAATCAAACAGTGAGGAATAGACATTGCGACCTGACCTTTTTTTTTTTTTTTAAAAACACTTTGCTAAACGTTAATAAAGCACTCATGTGATTACACAAAGCAGAGAGGGAAAGTAAAGATTGTGTTTGCGCAAAAAAAAAAAAAGAAAAAAAAAAAGGTACAAGATCCGATGTGAAATCTGTTGAGAGATCAGTCTGCTTCTTTTGTTGCGTCTCCACACAGTGTTCCCTGGCTGCCTTGGTTGTGCCATCGCAGGCTGAAGATACAGGGCGAGCATCGCGCTGTGTTGGGAAGCCGATGCTGCTTTTTCTCCGTTAGCATCAATAGCTTAGGTGCTAATGCTGAGCTCAGTTGTTTTGGACCTGAGGTTGATTGGCTTTGAGGCTGCGCAGAGCTCGTCGCGCTGCCGCAGACTTGGCGATCCGGTAGCTGCGGCCAACTCCTTTAAACTTGCCTTTACCGACGACCTCTACCGTCACCCGGACCTTCCCGTCATACGTTCGTTCTGCCGGGCTGTGTACAAAGCAAAGGGACAGGGTTGGAGAAAACAGTGGTCACTGTAAAGTTTAATTTCAAAAACACAACTTGACAAGACATAGGCGCACATCGTCTGCGTCAAGGCAACTGATATCTCATCCATACGTTGAATGTAATGATTGATGAGAGTTGCGAGAAGGTTCTGTTCTCCTACCTGAACTTGGCCGTTTCTGGTTCCATCTCGAGCAGCTCCCTCACAGGAGAGCGTGGCACATTAGCAGAGAATTTCTCTGGAAGCGGTGAGAAGGAGGGTAGTGAGGTGAGAAATGTGGCATCATAAACATCTTCAGACATTCAATTCATCAACATGTCAACACAGCTGACCACAATCCTAACCCCTGTATGACCCCCTCAACAATTATAGCTGAGAGGGAAAAAACACAGACACTAATAAATAAATGTGCTTGACTCTTCTCACCTATAAGTGGCCTCATCATGGGGTAATACACTTGCCACACCGTCTCCAAAGACATCCTGCTGTCCATGTAAATTGCTCCTGCTAGCGACTCAAAGATATCTCCCATAGCTTTAGGGACCTCGATGTCCTCCTCCTTCTCCTCGTCTTCTTCAGAGCGGCGCAGCTGGAAACAAAAACCACACAGTGCTGTCAGATGATCTGTCACAACTCACATAATCTGAGACATTTCATTTCCAGTTTCTCTGCAAATTCAGATTATTCAGTGCTGACCAGCTTGTACTCGTGAGATGTTGTGGCCACTGAGAGCACAGAGTGCTGACCACTAACAGAGAGAGGATGCTGAGAGCACACAGAGTATGGAATATTCTCTTGTGTTTCCTGGATTTCAATAAACACTGCCCCCTGCTGGTACAATCTGGTATTACAGACAGAGCAGGCTGGATTATTGCTCCCTTCAGTTCACATCTCTGCAACATAACACACACACACACACACACACACATGCACACACATGCGCACACACACACACACACACACGTTTTGAAACTGTTGTGTCTACACTCTTCTGATCATATCTCACAAATTGCTTCTTCAGCTGCCTGACTTCCTGTGCAAAGTGTAACTCTGCTCGCCTCTTAAGAATATGAAGAGTCATTAACAATTAGGGATCCTTCCATTTAAAGAGCATATTAACCTCACCAATATTAAATAGACTAGTATGTAACTGAATGATCAAATGTGAGTTTGGAGCCATTTTCGACTCATCTGTTAATGTACCAACAGTACATGTAACGGTCTGAAGCATGCTGCATTAACAGCTTCATCATGCTATTGTTACTCTGGATTGATTAAGAGTGAGCGGTAGATTCATACCATGTTACTACGGCACATTCCTTTATTTCTTACAGCTGTTTGTTTAGCATGCTTGTGTATGTGCCTGCTGTCCCATGGCAGAGAAGTACCTCTCAAGCAGAATGAGAGGAGATCTGGTGCCAAGATAGCCATTTCCAGGCAAATTAAATCCAACTGTATTTTCTCTTCAGGACTGAAATCATTGGAATATGAACCAGATTCATGGAAGCTGACAGCCTCGTTACTCAGGCAGATCTTTTTGAATATGACCATTATTTTAGGGAAAGAAAAAACTATAACAGCAGAGATTAGGTTTCTTCCTGCAGGACTTTGTTGTTCAGGACTGATGCGCGCAGTGCTTCCAGTAGAAACAGGACTCACCTCAGAGTCCATGCCTTGCATCTCGTTCTTCTCCAACTGGAACTGCACAAAGTCATCGATGACGTGGAAAAGCTCGGGTGAGATGGCCTTGAAGTACTTGTGGTAGTCGTACTTGACGGCCAGAGAGGCAAAGATGGTGTTGTTGACGAGTGCTGAGCGCAGGTCGGTCAGCACGCCAGGAGAGTGCTGCCGCGGGTCTTCATAAAGGTGCTTTGTTATGAGGTAGTCTAGAATTGCATCACCAAGGAACTCCAGCCGCTGGTAACAATCTGAGGAGAAAGTACACAAACAACAGTCAGAGCTGTGGGGAGGTGCAGTTGAATCTGAAAGTGGTCACATGAGTGACAAACCCCAAGTTTCTCTCAGCTCTGTGTTTAAGCCTCTCAGTTTACTTTACCACCACGCACACTGTACTTGAACAAATGTGTGCGTTTCAGAGTTGGTGATCTTCATGCTGGTCTAACAAATACTGTTGGTTCTTTTATTTCAATGTTGTCATTTTGTTCTTTAAAGTATACTGTGTTATTTGGTTACATGTAGTTGGCCATTGCATATAATGCCTTTTATTTATAGGGCCAGGACACACGAGGCTGACACCCAACTTATATGAGGCCACTGTTGCTCTAGTTTTTGCTCTTCTTGGTAGATAAGAGTTTCTCACTTCTTATAGGATAAGTTTGAACTTCTAAACAGCTGGTGAACTGGCTACAGGCAGCCAGAGATACAACTCTAGTAGTCCTGTTAGTGAGAATACTCTGCATCAGTGTTGTGTTTACAGCTTGTTCAGCTGCGACCCACAGGGAAAAGAAATGTATAAGAAATGCAGCTTTAAACATCAGTTTCAGTAAATTGGACTCATGTGCACCAAAACTGAGAAGTACTGAAGGAATTGTTAAACATTAACTCTTAACATTATCTCATTGCATCCTTTATTGTAAAAACATTCCTTCTCCTTCAATGATTCTTCTGCTTCTACAACACACAGTATTACTTACACATACTGAACAGAGTGAGCAAACAATGATAAAAGTGTCCCGATGCTGTGAGCTGCAGTCTGACCTGTGATGGTGTTGTAATGGTAGGAAGCATGGGTGAAGGCTTGCAGGAGGTAAGCCTTGTTCTGAAAGGTGTAGTTGATCTTTCTTTCAAAGTTCTCAAAGCCGGAGATGAGGTGATTTAGAGTTCGCTCTGCGTCTGGATGAGCCAGCATGCAGCGTGGCGGGATCTTCAGCCAGCCATAGCACAGGTTGATGGTTGTGGTCTGACGGCTCTGCACCACCGCTCCTGTCAGGGTCCCTCTCTCCAATGGTAACACCTGTCACCATCAGAAACAAGCCTTATATCTCTGCTTAGCCATTGTATCACTGGTACATAACTTTGGTATTAGAACAGTGTTGGAGTTCATCACTCACCTTGAGGCCCAGTGAGCAGAGGAACATCTGGGCAGCTCTCTCTCCACAGCTGGTCAGGTAGCAGCCCAGCAGAGCCTCCACACAGTCAGCAATGCTCTTGTCGGCGATGCACTGCTCTGTGTGCAAGTCGTAGGAGATGGACTGCTTGCCAAGCTCGGCGCCACAGTTCTCTTCCGATGGATTCCAAAAACCCACCACAAAGTCGTCCTCCTCTCCTGCCTTGCTTGGATCCAGGTAGCACATGGCATCCCATGAGCTGTAATCAAACTCCTCTGCAGAGGGCCCGCTCGGCGCAGGCTCCGAGGGGTAGTGGGCCGTGGTGGGATGGAGGGGCTTCTTGGGGGCCTTCCACTCATATGGGGACTCCATGGCGGGAGAGGGGCCAGAGGTCGGGGTGAGAGGGGGAGGGAAGCCGCTCAGAGAGATCTTCTTACCAAAGGCACCAGATCCCAACAACATGTTGTCGATGAATTTGATGTGCTCCTTGTAATACTCCAGATCATCTTCCATGTTGACTTCATCCTTTGGCTCATCCTTCAGCATCAGCTCACCCTCCTCGTCCACCTCGTCCACCTCGTCCACCTCCTCGTCATCATCATCATAGTCATTCCCAGACTGCCCGTTGGCGAGAAGCTCCTCTTTGGCCTGAATGATGGACACAAACAGGAGGGAAGCAGAGTTCACATGAAACTATATCTAAATAGATTTGAGTTATTCTCCAATAAACTAAACCTCCTGGTTGTAGGGGTTCCAGTGTGTGATGCCTCACAAAATGTAAATCAATGAGTAAAAACAAAAGCAGACTACAGGCGCTACATAAATATATTTTCATCATCACCTCATTGTAGCAGTATTACAGATTGTGTTCCTATCATGTAGGAGCAGAAGAAACTTTGGGAGAAAAATGCAGTGTGTTTCCAGACAAGGTGGGAGCCTGCCGTCTAGTGGCCTGACAGCATCATAACACTAACAACATGTGTGTCAGAGCGAATGAATGAGTCTCAACAAAACATAAACTGAATAATCTCAATCCTCCTGCATACTCTTATTTCAATCCCACAACACAATCAAGTCAGAGCCAGGTTAAATGTCCCACTCTGCAGGTGTACAACACACACACACACACACACACACACAGAGCAGCAGGCAGTGCACTGACCTCCTCTGAGTCCAGTTTGTCTGTGCTGCTCTTGTCCTGGTTGACCACGTAGCCGGGAGGCAGCCAGTTCACAGGGGGGTCGAAAATGGACACCACCATCCTGCTGGGGAGCCCCTTCTTCTTCCCCAGACGGTACAGGTTACAGTTGCTCACCTGGGCATGGGCAGACCACAGAGCATGAGTCAACAGCATTTGACAGCATTTAGCAGCAGGGTACTCAACCAACCCTGCACCTGTGCAAAACAGATGCAAAGGTGATCCAAAACCAACTGATTTTTTTTGTGGACAGCAAAGGTTTCTCTGGTGTATTTCTATGATTTGTTGTTCACAACAGTATCCGGGAAGAATAGAATGCCTCCCCTGAATGTGATGATAGTGAGTTTAGCAGCAATAAAATGTCTTAAAACTGTAGATTTTGTCCACAATTGGCATTTCACACATGATGCCCTATTGTCCTCAGAATAAGTCATGACCTGTCTTACCTTCTTGCTGCGCATGTAGCTGAGCCGTCCCTCGTGGGCGTCGGGGTAAGTGCAGAACAAGTATGTGGTGATAGCATGCTTGAGGAAAGAGTCTCCCAGCATCTCCAGCCGCTCCAAGTTAAAGCCGTCGCTGGCGTTAGATAGAGTCAAGGCCTGTAGGATGAGGCCTGGGTTGGGCCCCAGGCTTTTGGGAGAGTCTCCTGCCTGGCTTCTGTGCTGGAGGACAGTGACCAGGTCTGTAGAAGGTGCTGTGGGAGCAGTGGGAGCAGTGGAACCCGTTGCTGCGCTGCTGCAGACTGAGGTAGCTTTATTGGTGTGGTCTGAGGTCCTCCCAGGTCTACATTCATCACTAGGCTGCGGAGGACTGGAGCTGGGCTTCTTCAAGCTGTGAGAGGGCTGCACAGGAACTGAGGTAGTGGTTTGTATTGATTCAGGGCTCTGCAGCTCAGGAGAGCTGGGCTGGGAGCATTGGCAATTGACATATTGGTGAAGGTGCTCATCTTGGTGGCCGTCATCGTCACAGTTGGCGAGTAGGGCAGTGCCATTTATTAGGTTCCTTGTGCAGGTGGCTTCTCCGGGCTCAAGGGCTGTGAGGGGGCCCTGCTCAGGCAGGGGAGAGTGGTGACTCCTGGGAGGTGTTACAGAACTGGGCTCAGGGGTTACAGTCTCTTGGTGCCTACAGAGACCCTCACCATCATCGCAGCAGGACTCAGGACAGGAGATGAACGTTTTGCTGTCGATGGATCTCTTCCAACCGAAGTCCAGGTTTGGATACCTGCCGCATACAAACAAACCATCTATACATTAGAAACTTTAATCACAACGATCAACATCTGAAGTTTACTGACACACTCAGATAATAAAAGGCTCTATGGTGTCAAAGAATTCCTGTAGAACGGGACACTGGGACACTTGGGCTTATCAAGCGTGTGATAGACATGTCACTGTGTGTTTAATGTGCACCACCTGTGATGGTAAGCTGGCAAAGAACTCACTTCATTTCAGGACTTTCTTCAGATACTGATGCTAAATATGTACAAATGAATGGAGTAATTGAAAGGGCTCATTTCCACACTGAGCTCATAAGTTGTGTAGTGTGTCAGACAGGGACCTGAAGTCAGGGGGCAGGGTCTGAGCTCCCACTCCAGCTTCGCTGGCTGTCTGGGCTCTGAGCTCCTCGGCCGTCAGCAGGCAGTGGAGGCGGTAGAGGATGCTGGGCAGACACACTGCTTTCCTCCACAGGGAGGCAGGGATGGGGTGGATGGCACACAGCTCTGGAACCAGTATCTGAGAAACACAGCACACTGTTAGACTGAGTGTTGTAGTACAGAATGTATGTAAAGTGATGAAGCTGAACCTTTAGTAGCCAGATTTACACTCACGCAAACACCATGTCTACATTTATACCAACAACAGTTATGGTTAACACACAACTTGACTAGAGAAGCAGTCATCACCTGTTTGTTCTGCAGACTCTCCCACTTGGCCTTCCTCTTCTCTGCACTGCTCAGGGGCAGGGCTTTGCCCTTCTGGTTCAGATGCCGAGGGGTTAACAGGTTCAGTCTGACAACACAAGAAAGAGTCAGAAGAGAGTGTCAACCCTCGAGCTGTCAAGAAGGACAATCCATGTACAAAGAGAAATGCTTACCAAGTGCTGTTATTACACTGGGATATTGATACTGGGCCTTAAAATGTGGCTGTTGTCAATCATTTCATTAGACAAGACCTACAGCAGGTATATTCAGTCTATGTCGTGATAAAGGCATGATATCATTTTAAAGGCCATGCACCTGGGCCCCACTCTCACAGCACAATTCTAACACAGCAGCAGAACCAGAGATGAAACCGTTCATCACCAGTGTGATGCCACAATGCGGTGTGGGAATACAAAATACAGCTGGCAAATCTTTCCAAATGACAACCATTAACACTGGGTCCGGTGCAAATCGTCTGCAGAAAGCCTGGAGGCCTGGCTCAACGTGGAGCTGTAAAACTAGTGATGGAAATGCAAATCGGCACAGCATGGTTTGACTTGGCGTAGCCAAAAGTAAACACAGAAAAATCCCAGTGGACATTAGCGGAAACAAAGGATTTCATTGGTCAAACGTAATATTTCCCTCAGGCCAAAAGCTGTTGACATTGAACTCTGTGCTCATAGTTTTCCAGTCAAACCAATGCTGACTGTGACATTTATCCCTTCTTCCTTCTTATAGGAACCACAAAAGATTTTCCCAAACGCTTTTACATATGCTGTAGAACTCCACTTGTCTAATCAGCTGAACCGTCACATCCAATACATAGAAAGTGGACAGTGGTTCACAGCTATATCTAATGATCATGTCTCCCATGCTGCTGACCTGGAGGAGGTGTGGTCTACGTCCAGAAGCGGCTGGTTCAGGTTGGACAGGTCCAGGTTGTACTTGGTTTTGTAGTACTCTGCAAATGTCTCATACTCTGGTGATGGGAACTTGCTGAGCGGTGTCAGGTCTGTATACACGTCAGCAACATAGAAGCGATGAGGCTGGTCGAAGTTGCGATACCTGGAGGAGGAGGAGCAGTGTGACAGTCACGGTAGCTCAAAACCAGCTTAGTAGAGCATTTATACACAGTAAAGCTACTGTTACAGTATCTGATCTGTGCAGACTCAGTCCACAGTGTAAGTAACTTCAGTATGTACCAGAAGGTGTAGTGGTACCTTGGAATGATGACAGCATCCTGGTAATCCTCAAGCTTGAAGGTGAAGGGGTTCTGCTTGGTGTACTGAGTGGTAGGAATGCCGGTGCGGGCCTCAGACTTCTCGATGTCCTCCATGAACTTAAAGTCCATATCTAGTGTATCAGAGTCTCCAACTGAACGAGCCAATGAAAACAGCAGAGAGGATAATAGAAGGAAATCAATAAGCATCTGCACATATCTTAAAAATCCTTTCCTGAGCACGACTGAGAAAGATTCTACTCACCAACATTCAGAGGTAGAACACAATAAGCTGAGTCAGCCAGTGTGGGCTTGAACTCCAGGGCAGGTTTCTCCAGGCGGAGGATATGGGAGAAGATGTACTGGTGTAGGCGGGTGATGAGGTCGAGCTGCACCGCGCTGAGTGTGAAGTCAGATTTCTGCAGCTCGATGGAGATGGTCACCTCACCCGAGCGAGTGTACACCGGGAAATGTGGGATCTGGACAGAAGGACAGCATCAGTTAGCAGAGGACGGTCCTGGAGCTATTATGTCTTTTGATAAGTGAATAAAAGGACAACATCCTTAGAAGTGAAATCATGTTCATGTGGTATGAAAGAACTATGAGGAGTCTTGACCAGGTGACATACTCGAGGTATGGGTTTGGCAGTCAGGATGCCGAAGCACCTGGTGGTGTCCTCCGGTGGGTAGAGCTTCCTTCTGCGGAAGTTGAGTTCATCAGGGAGAGGGGTGGTGAGAACCATCCCAATCACATATAGGTAGTAAGTCTGCTCTGGTACAGCGTAACTGTCCCGCAGACACTCTGGTATCTGGACGGGAAGAGAAGAGACAAAATGCTACATTTTACAAGAACTTTACAGTTGTGAAGTGATGAGTTTAAAACAATATGTGCTGGGGCATTCTGAATGCTGTTCAATGTGTGCCAATATTTGTATCATTCAGTCAACTCCTCAACAAACTGCTGCTATGCAACTATGTGAAAATACTGTGATCTCATTGAACATTATTGTTGTAGGTAGAAGAAAAGAAGCCAAGTCATGGAATTGAGGTTTATCACTTTACGTACCTTTTTAGCGGGTAACAGACTATAGACACATTTATGTGAAAATTGCGTTTCATGTCTTAACTTATCTGTGATACAGGTTGTCTCACATAACAACATGCACATCCATCAAAAGGTAATTCTGACTTCGTCCCATGAGACAAACTACAGATATAAACTGTATGAATTTTGGCTTTGACCTTGAGATACTAATTCTCAGCGTCCTGTGAGAGTCAGTGAGGTCTAATTGTAATGGACCAAACTTACGGCTTTAGGGTAGCACTGCCTCCTCTTGGTAGAGCCGGGTCGGCCTGGTACACTGGTCTCCTCTTCATCATGAAGGTCCAACTCCTCCTCATACTTCACTGTCTCCTTCCCAACCGGCATCAGGTGATCATCCAGCTCACCTGAGAAGTAAAATAAATCAGTTCAAATAGATACAGAGAGAAATGTTATCAAATCCAAACCAAGGCCAAGTTCTCAGTTCTAATTTACCTATTTTGTGGAGTTTCTCACAGCATACTAATGCAACTGCTTTCTCTGCCAGTCTGGTGCAGTTCATTATCGGACCCTGTAAAGACATTGATACATCAACACAATGAATCCAAGGAGGGAGGCTGGAAACACTGCATTAGTGTACATGGATTAAATAAGTGAAGTCAGTCTGGGTGTTGACATGTGGAACACACCTGTTTCAGACTGCAACCTTTAAAAAAATAAATAAATAAAAAAAGTACATTTTTATGCTCACCTTGACAGGAACTCGCAGAGGGGAGTTGATGGGTAGGTAGAGCGTGGACTGGAAGCGTCCATCACGCGTTTCAGCAGTTCTGCACTTTGGTGCCAAGTGGGTAAAGGGATCACTAGGCAGCCGAGCACAATACCTGAGTATCAGAGCAAAAACATCCCCGAATATTAATATGTGCTCATGTTATTTCCTTGAGAAGTAAACATTTAGAGACTTCATCTACCTGTTAATGTGTCCGATGGCTGTGTTGATGGTGACCCTCGGACCTCCATCCTCAGATCGCAGCACGTAGGGCGGGAGGATGTTGTCATCGTCCATCACCTGCTCCACTTCAAACTCGCTCACTTCCACTGACTTGGAGCACTTGTTCCTTAAGATCTGCTCAAATGACAAATGACATCTACATCAGCACCTCACATTATACTATGATATACTTTATACTGATGGTCAGTCTGTCTGTCTGATCAAGGATTGTTCATTTCTAAATTTCTCCTAACATCTTTAAATCAACTATTAACTAAACTGAACAAGACAAGTAGACAGGTCACCTTCTCTATGGCCTTGTAGGTGGTGAGATCTTCCTCGAAGGCTTTGGTCCTCTCACTGTCAGCCAGCATGATGTAGTTGGAGACAGGGGCCCGAGCTCTGCCTTTGGACTGGACGTAGGACCTGTACTCTGTGGGCAAGTCGAACCGCACCACCAGGTTACACTTTGGAATATCCACACCTTCCTCCACAATGCTGGTGGCAATCAGCAGATTGGTTTCATGAGCCCGGAATTTGCGAAGGACCTGTGAAAGAAAGAGGGCAGTGGGACAAGAGATTTGACACTGCAGTGATGTTCACTGTTTGATTGGGTCCTCAGGACCCATAGGTGTTCATTAGACTGGGTCCCCAGCAAAATCTGGGATTTCTGACCAACTGTAGTTTAAGTCATGTGTATGTTATATGGTTATAATCATGGCTATATGTTTGATAAAAATGTATCTGAAAATTAAACTAATAATATAAAACATAAAATCCCAAATCTGAAACAAAACAGTGGCATGTCCATGGCTGCCCTCTGAGAGCTGATTTGTTAGTCAGTCAGAGACTATTAAAAACCAGGATAAAACATAGAAGCTTATGAAAATGCTCAGAGACAACATCTCAGTGAATAAATGCAACCACCAACATGTGACAATGGACAGCTGAAGAGAGAAGCTACAATTGGTCCTGAATAAGCTGAATCTTTTTAACAGTGAAGCATCATCTGTCAGCATCGTCTGGAGAGAATACAGAATCAATCAGAGCTGATTCTTCTCGACAGTGACCCCGTTAGTTTATTAGGTTTAAACGTTGATAGCTGAAACCTGTGAGTCAGCAGTGGTCTGTTGCAGCAGAAAGTATCAGGTCATGATGATTGAGATATGCTCACAGTTTGCAGACTTTCAATACTGATTTGTTGTTCACAGAGCAGCATTATTAGGAACAAAATATGGATCGTGAGTTCACTGCTATGATAATATGTAAAACTAAAACATTTGTTTTTCAGAACTCAACAGATCACTGGTTTTATTCTCTGAAGACTCATTTATATTTTTCTTAAAAAGACTACACTCTATAAAGATTGTAATAACTAACATGTTAAAATGCATCGGCCAAATGAACATAGTTTATTTTGAATTTAATGACAGTAACTTATTTCACAGGTCTATTTGGAACAAACTATGAAACTAATTAAGATACAATACAAAGAAAGTGTCATCAGATGGCAGAAGAGGACAGAACTGTCCTGTGTTTACTGTGTGTCTGTAGTCTTCTCTGAAATGGACTTTGATTCTGTTGATTGAAAGTTAAAGCTCATTTCAATCAACTTTTGATTTAAGATGGAAATCCTAACATCCTTATATAAACCCACTTAAAGTGTTGTGACTAAAATAATAATCAGATGAAATACTCAGCAGCTACACAGCTGCATGTTATCAGTCAGAACACGATCTCTGTTTTTTTCCTGCTTCCTCATCAAAAAAAACCCTTTGACGCATCGACAATGATTCAAGTTAAAGCGACATATAAAGATATATATATCTTAGTATAAAGATCCTTTGGTTGAAAAAGCTGCTGCTTCACAAAGCAGATTTGTACATGAATAGTCTCGGCTGGTGTGGACAATGTGTGAAAATGTCAGAATAAGGAAGTGACTGACTGACGTGAACTGAAGTGACTACAACTGGCTGCTTACAACAGCTTTTCTCTGCGCTGTGTGACAGTTCTGAGTCAAAGACACTCTGTGATGCTCAGGTGTTACAAATGCACAACAAAGTATGTATATTTAAATATACATTAGCAGTAACAAACATGAGTTTGTAACATCTATGTCAATGTCAGCGTACCTCCTCTTGTTTCCTGAACTCCACCTCCATCTGTTTGTTACGCGGCTGGTTCTTGCCGATGCTGTGGCCGGTGATGAAGTTGCTGCTGATGTAAGCAAGTTCTGGGTCCTGTTTCCCCGCCTCTTTGATCAAACTGAGGAAGACACATCAGTTAAAAACAGTGTATTCAATAGGGTCCTGGTTCAACTAGGATTTTATGAGGTTTTATGCCTCCGTGCACCAGTCGAGTTTGTGTTCCTGAGCTGTGGGATTGAATAATAGCCAGACCAATATTATGATGTCACAGTACATTTAACCACAGACTCTGGACATCGAATGTCATTAATCCATCATTTTAACTTTAATTCTTGAGTTGCAGCCAAATATGTGTTTTGTGAGGTGGCAGTAATCTTGACCTCTGACCACCAAAGTCTACTCAGTTCATCCTTGAGTTATTGTGTACATCTGTACAAAATTTGAAGAAACTCCCTCGAGACATTCCTAAGATTTTGCATTAATAGGCCATGGCTGTCACTGGCGCAGAGGCATGAAAAGAAAAAGCGAGAGCTATTCATTAAGCATTAAAGGCCACCAACACCCAACAATCATGCTTTGAAGTCAAGACTCTGGATTATTTTAGTTTATAAACTCTGTTTGAGGTACAGCTGTCATAGATCAGGACAGACATCTGTACTGAAGAAGGAGGCCTACCGATTGAGGACGACCGCCGTGTATCGCCTCTCCACAAAGATGATCCCACACAGGATGTTGGTGAACGGTGAGGGAAAATTGGCTTCCGGCCTCTCTTTGGCCTCCACCTCCTCATCCTCATCCTCATCCTCGGAGTCACTCCAGGACACATAGTTGTCTTGGTTGCGGTTGTTGTACCACTCCACACTTTCAAACTGCTGCCGCTCAAAGGGCTTGTATTCATGCAGGATCTCGAGCAGTCGGAGGACCTTCGGAGTGACGAACTTGAGGTCCAGTGAGGCGGGGGAGAAGTGCTCCTCGCAGAGGGCGTGCACTTTGCGCAGGATGGTGTCGGTGAAGAGCAGGAACTTGCGGTTTAGCTCCTCCTGCTCGTGTTTAATGTATTTTTGGAGCTCCCGCACCATGATGCCTGCTGCCTTATCTGCACACCAGGGTCCCAGAACCTGCAGCACAGCCCAGCAGTCCGTCAGGACCTTGGCACAACAGGATGATCAGAAAGTTAGTCGGTGCTTTTTCACAGTTACCTGCTGCCAGAGACCAGTTCGACAAGCGCAGAGTTTGCATGCTGGAAAACTGACACAATAAGAAAAGACAATAAGCAGCGCAGAGCTGAGAGGAACTCAGAATTAGTGACAATTCTCTGTTGACATCTCCTTTCACACTACATATCCTTTCCATGAAATGCAAAATATAGTAAATTACAAGAAATGTTATCTGTTGTGTTGTCTTGTGTTATTTTCATTGGTCTAATTCTTTGAAATGGTGGAACGTCCAAGAAGTATGCACAAATAGGCCTTTAGATCGCAGCTCTATTTGGACCTGCATGTCTGAATGCCAGAGATGCAGGGTTCTTAATTTAGTATTATGAACACTTTTATCAAACACCTGTGGTTTAGTTGGTGTGAAGACAGAAGACGCTCATAAGAAGATAGCTGCTGCATATCTAGGAAACGCACAAATGAATTTCCAAAAAGGGATCTAATATGATCAAAAAATAAAAAATAAAAAAAAAACACAGACCTGTTTGGAGATGAATGTGGGATCACGGTCCTCTCTGGCAACAGATATGTTGCAATCGTTCAGGAAGTGGAGAGCTTCTTCCAGCTCCACCTGCAGACGGGTGGAGAGGCCACTCTTATCTGAGTACGGGCCACAGTCCAGCACCACTTCTCTTGGCTGAGAGGCATATCTGAAACATACGACAGAGCACAGGTTGAACTCCCGCACACCTCTGAGTCTTTGTCTGTTAGTGGCTTGTCACTCTGTTGTCTTCTATTCACTCATCAGACGATCTTACAAAAACAGTTTCTTCCTTTTGTTTGAATAAATGGTGATCAGTGAAATCCTTTGTTTAGCGGTAATAACTCTAGCCACATACACAGTAACTCACCCTCATACAGGTCATATAAAGGCTTGTTGTACCTGTCCAGGACCACAAGGTCAGTGGCAGTTTCAGCATTGCTCCTCAGGATTCTCTCCAAATTCTGGATCTTTTGCTCCAATTCTGATGGGTCACACTTTCCGTTCAGAATGGAGGCTGTGAGCCCGAGGACACGAGGACTGCCCGAGCATCCTTCAAACAGCTGCATACACAGAGAGAGAGAGAGAGAGAGAGAGAGAGAGAGAGAGAGAGAGAGAGAGAGAGAGAGAGAGACAGAGACAGAGACAGAGACAGAGACAGAGACAGAGAGAGAGAGAGAGAGAGAGAGAGAGAGAGAGAGAGAGTCAGCTCATCCACAATTCTTTCAGACAATGGTGTCAACTCCAACAAAAACACAACCTCACCTTCATTATCTCACAGTAGGGGTGGTCAGTGATGGCCAGGTGACAATCATCGAAAACCACCAAGTTGATTTTAGACAATTGTAAGATTTTATTCTTCAGAATGTACAGGAATATGTGGCAAGTCATGACCAGCACCTGCACGAGAGGACGACAAGAGGGAGGAGACGTGATGTCAGCAGTGACCTCGGTGGGTTTTACTCTCAGTGTCAAAATCAACTTAACAGTTTGACTCAAGTTGAATGTGGAGGTTGGGTTGAGGCCATTAATGATGTAGTGTTCGTTCAATACCTTGTTTACTGTACTTCAAGGCTTGTATTGTCCACCTGTGTTAGAAGGACCATACCTGTTTCTCGATTATCTCTTGACTCCACTGTTGGTCAGTCCATGCGGAGGTCTCCTCCAAATCTATGTACTCTCCCACCTGGAGGTCAGAGTGAGTCCTGACTGCAGCTGCTTGCTGAACTACAGACAGAGCTGGACAATACAGACAAGATATACGGTCAGCTAACTGGAAGCATGAATGTATTCAAGTGAACAAAGAGATGAAATCAACAAGAATGAACAGTGTTTATTTTTACTGTTCCCAAAGGTGCACACAGAACATTCTGCTGCACATCAGAGGTAGGTACAGTTACCTGTGTTCACCAGAAAAACAGTCCTCTTCGCATTTTCTTGGTAATGTCCACGGATTTGGTGGGAGAGCTCTTTTGTTAGAAGTACTGCAATAAAGGTCTTCCCTGAGCCAGTATTCAAGCAGACGATAGTATTATGTTCAAGAGCTGCTTCAAGAAGTTCTACCTGTGGAAGGAGGTTCAGAGTCACACTCAGTGAGCTGATGGAGAAAAGACTCAATGAAATAAATACAACACTCATTAATCACAACACAAAGCAGCAATCTTCAAAGTAATGCCATAGCCTGTGCATCATATACATCAGTGTCCTTACCTGATATTTCCTAGGCGTATAGATGTTATCATGGATAGCCTCCTGCTGCCACGGCAGACCAAAGAAAGGCCCCATGGGTGAAGTGGCAGGGGTGACAAGCTGTAGGCCTGCCATGCTTCAAAGAGGTGGAGGTGAGGGGGCTGGGCTCCTCCAGGCGTCCACTTTATCTCATTTCATCATCCTCTTCTGTGCAGAAGTTCACTGGTAGAGGATCAGGTTGTGTGTTAATGCACTGTAGGCAGCAGATACAGCTGACACTTGCTCTCACACTCCATTCTCTCTCCAACAAGACAGTTTCTAGCATATATGTACGATTAGAGACAATGCCTGGACTAAGTTGTTTAACCAGTCAGCTGGTTAAGACCAGAACAAGGATAAGAGGATGAACAGGCTAGAATAACAATAACAGAGTGAATGTCTTAACAAATAAGACATATACTTACAGGTAAAAACTGAGACTTTCTAGATAAGCAGACAACACTTAATCTGGGCTTCATGATAAAGTATCTCAATCAACTCCTGATGCTCCTCCACATGTAGGTGGAAACAGACCTGAGAAGCCAGAAACAGAGAACTTTGTTATAATCGTGTATTTCAGACGCAGGACAGATGAACAGAAACACAACAGTCTAATACATGACAATGAAGAGGTGGTTCTGGATGCAGAAGGGAGAGCGGCCCCAGTCCACTGTTGTTTGCTCCAATCTGATTCCAGTACAGTTCCACCAGAGCCCTCATCACACCACACAACAAAAACTTTTTCAACTGGACAACTTCTCTCTTGCTGCATTTACACAGTTCAATTCAAAGGGGCTTTATTGGCATGAAAGTTTTGACAACAATATTGCCAAAGCATCTTATCCAAACTTTCACTATCACACCCTCATGCTACAACCTTTAAGACAAATACTGTACTTTTTACTACAGTGCATTTATTTGATAAGTCTTAACTCGTTACTTTGTTTCTGATGCAATCTGCAGCAGTGTATTGTTAAATTGATTAATTTTATTGACCACCTGACAAAACACACTGACACCAGTAATCAGAAACATGCTCAATAGAGTATCTGATGATACAACAGCTGGTTGACCTACAGTATACATTTTATAGCCTTTATTTGCTTGTAAATATATGCATAATTTACATGTACTTTTGACACAAGTAGATTTAAAAGGCAGAAAATCACTGTTGTTATTAGAGTATATTTACTGTCAGGATCTTTAAGTCACTTTCACTTGCACCAAAAGTCATACATATTATTTTTTATTGAAGAATGACTTTTAGCAACACTGCCTACAGTACAGTGTTGGCATCAGCAGCACCACAGGAATATAAAGACAGCAGACTATAGAATCTGGATTAGTACATGGATCAGCAGGATCGGATCCTGTTACTGGATCAACTCAGTCCAATCTCTATTAAAAGCAGTATGATAAATGGTTCTAAATGACCCAAGACTGAGAACATACAGCAGAATCTCTCTATTTCTAACTAAAACACATTGTAGAGGAAGCATCGTCAGCTTCTGTGAGTCATATTCAGGTTACAACACCGTGAGAGCGCTGTTCCCCTCTGAAGTCCTCTCACCTCGACACAAACGGACCGGGGTCAGAAATGACTAGGTGGTTTAACACAGCCCTGAGTCACCACCAGACCACATGACTGTACTGTGTCCACTAAGACCCACAGCTGTAAACAAGTGACTCCAATTAGCAGGCGATTAAAAAACACAACACAACCTGATTCTCAGCTACTGAGCTTCATTCAAGCCTTGAACCTGCAGAACAAATTCCAACAGCTCTGAAGAGACACATCCAGTGACTGAACCAGAACAGGACCACACCAGTGACTCAATTACTGACAGCCTCAATTATCTAAAATGCTGTTTCATTACCCAGGTGAGGAGTTCACAGGAGAAGCTCAAGCTCAGTGGGGTTTAATGTATGTGATCTATCTATCTATAAGTCTATTTTATACACATAGCCCCAAAATCACAGCTCATCACCTCAGTGGGCTTTAGGAGTCAGTTCTGGTTGTGAGCAGCAGGCTGGAGGAGGTCCAGGAGCACCTGGATTAACACTTTAATGAAGACATGATCTGCTGGTTCAGTCAATGTAATGCTCTGTGTGTCTGGTCAACACTTATTCTGTTAACATTTGCCAAATACTGAAGACTCTGTGCTCTCCACTCGACAGGGGACACACACACACCTATAAGCATGTGGGGCAGCACTGATACAGACTGACTCTCTGTCTTTACGCTGCTGTTGTTCTGGAGTCGAGGCCGACTGTCATGAAATATATACAACTTGTTCATGAACTAAGGGTGTACCAAAATATCAATACTGTGTTATATCGCGATATTTTGTCTTGAGGAATGTTATCGATACACTGATGCCAAAAATCGATATCTAATAATATTTAAGTTGTGGTCAGTGTGTGTGTTAGGAAGAGCCACTGTGAAGTATACACTTTGTTTTACTTGGCTGTCATTCATGTGAAATTGATTGACAAAAGTTTTGTAATTACTGTGAATTGGATTCAGTACAGTCAGTAAATTCTGAATTTCTTTAGTGACACAGACATCGTGATGTATTGTGGATGAAATTTCTTGCAATATATTGATTATCGCAGAATTGCTGTATCATGATATTACTGCTATCGTGGGCAAAATATCGTCATGGTATCGTATCGTGAGGTACCTGGTGATACCAAGCCCTATCATGAACCTGGTGCTTACAGTGAGCCCTGAACATGTGTGATACAGTTTGGAATTGTTAAAGCTGGTTTAGTCTCGGGTAAAGATATCTAGTGAGTTGTAACGTTATTATGGGCCATGTCACTGGTGGTTATGGCAAATATGTCACTACTGAACAAAACTTCAAAATATAGACACTGTTGCACATTGATACTGAGATTACTCAGGAGTCAGTTCTGGTTGCGTGTGTGTGTGGTCTGGCAGGAGCAGCGCTGGCGGTTCGGTCCGACAGCAGCAGGAGGGACCAGTGATATCTCCCCTTCACACACACACACACTGAGGCAGCCTGTCACTGCAGGAGCTCTCCAGTGATGTCAGTCTACATGTCTGTGTGGATGTGACTGCTCTGGATACCGCTGTAAGTAGGGTGAAAGTTACAGAAACGCACTGTTGGGTCAGAACCGGACTGAGTGTCAGAGCTACACAGTATTACAGAGACTTTTCTCAAACACGCCAAGGACAAGTTCAGGATGAACAGAGTGGATGATGGTCTGACAGGACCAGACGTAACCTCGACCCCAACATGTCACCTTTTTACACACAGACTCTTTCACATGTGAGCTCATGCTCGTTTCAGCACATCTGCTGTTGTCCCACAGTGTGTGAGGAGCTGCTGCCAGAGGAGAGCAAAGTGTTCCTGTCAGCTACATCCAGCACTCTCACATGTGGCAGAACACAATGTTCTCAGCACCATCCACAGTAATTCATATTTAATGCATCACATCCAATAGTTGATTGACTCCATGACCTCGGGCCACAGCCACATTCATCTCTACCAGTCGGTCCTCAGTAGTGTCACGCAGTGTCAAGCCAGCTGGTTACACACATTTACACCATGTTAGCTTCCCCTCTCAGGATGTAAGAGGGAACTCATGGTTGCACTCAGCTAAAGCATTAAGGTAAAGTTACTTGCACAGACCATGCTCAGTAACATTAGCTAGCTAGTTAGCAGATAAGCAGCTCAATTTCAGCAAAGCCCTTATAGATGACTAACGTTAGCACGGTTTAAACACATGATCATAACACTCGAGTAATTTCTATTCATATTTGGAGGATCCTAGTTGAATTATATGTAAACTTAAGAGCACCAAAGCCTCTGAAGGTCCTTGGCCTCATTACTGGTGGCAGTGTGAACCGTGACGTGAGCTAGCATACATTAACAACCCGCTGGCTGCTAGCCTCACCACATCACAAATGATTTTATTTACGCTGTGTTAGCTGGTCCAGCGGGGTGCTGTGCCGGGGGGAAAAAACACTACGTTCAAATGGAGCTAAACAAAGTGTCAGACAGACTGATAGCAGCTTACATAGCGGTACCGACTGAGCAGAGACTCGCATGACTGCGATGGAAACCCAACGGGGTAACTTAGCCTAGCATGCTAACGTCTGGTGAACCATACGGATCGCGCCTGTCTGGAACCAGTTATTGACCGAGCTATTTTAATGGACACAGGCAGGTCTGTCTGGGTGCGCTGTTCCAGACCCGACTGTGTGATTTTAAAGAGCGACACCGAAACACGGCTTCGCCCAAAATGTAAAGCATGCGATGCAACACAGCGTCTGTGGACCAGCAGCACCACGCACCATCAACATGTCAGCCAGCGAGCTAGCTACTAGCTACTAGCTACTAGCTAGCAAGGCCAACACATGCAGAGAATAAGGTTCTTCCAGATAGACACACCACGCAGTACGGTACATAATCTCACCTGGCGTGTGTTTTTCAGTTGGTGGTCTTGACTAAAAAGCTCTGAAAGCATTCGTCGGATATCCTCAGTGCCATTCACTCTAGCTATGTCGGTCTGGAGGCTACTCGTCCACGGTGGGACCGCTTCCTTTCACCTGGGCCCGTGCTGCGCCAAAACATTCACGTACGCTGCGTAAATGTCGGACGCGCTCCGGCACCGCGCTCCACGACCGAACACGACCACCACGTCTGCGTTACAGTTCTTACGTGTGCTGACCTGCAGAACAAGTGGACGGACTCAACCAGGAACCAGGACACATTTCAAACTTGTTTTATTATTCGTGCATTATATAAAGAATATATGAACCGCGAACGTGTCTGTGAATTAAATCTTACTAAAAAGTTTTTTTTCATGCGTATCAGACAGTTATTGCAAATAATTTCAATACTTTGAAGTAATAAGACTACGCAGGTTCAGGTGCTTGGCCAGGTGCTGCTCCGGGATCAGTCCTGGCTTCAGGTGCTGCTGTGAACACTCAGCTCTCCTCCTGAACCTGCTCATGTGTTGGAGGATGTCCTCCAGATGGCAGCATTTCTACACATACACACACACGGCGTGTTTCGATAGGAGTTGATGGTCAGCAGCATGTTGTGTTAAATACTGTGTGATGCAAGTAGAGTTGTCTTCAACTTCATTAAACATAGTCACTCCACATCTCCTTCACTGTGAAGGCCTGCGATGGGAGGACAGTCCAGCCCACAGATGAGAAGTGTGGTCTCCACTTCACAGTCAGCAGGAAGCATCACAGAGGCCACCAGGTGAAGTGATCATGGCGCTGAGACGGTCAGGAGGCCCAGCCAAGCACAGCGTAAGCAAACTCAGATATGTGCCTGTTAATTACAGTACAGCAGCGTGATGATCATGATATTACACACCAGACCTCAGATGGTGTTACCCAGGCACCTCCTCCTGTGTGTGCATGTGTCAAACTATCCACACACTGATAATCTGTCAGTGTAAGTGAAGACAAAGGACACACAACAAGAGATGAAGGGGTTAAAACATGTCATTTATTGCACTTGACCGGTGCTGATCAAACAATTAGAAGACGGAACGGACCTGCTCCTGCTGGGTCGGTCCTGTAGGTCTGTGGTGGTGCTGGGTTGGTGTTAGGGTGGCTGGTATGGTCCTGCAGCCATGGTCACTAGAGGAACTCACATGCACGTGCACGCACACACACACACACACACACACAGTCTATTGTGTCCTTGTAAAGACATTAAAGTCCCTGTTTTCTCACCTCCTGTCCCGACTCTGAGGGACCACCACAGCACATCTGGTCCAGCTGGTGAACTCACCCAGTGCATCCTGGACTATATCATCCACCTGTGCATAACACTGAGTGTGTTCAGTAGGTGTTCTGGTGAGCACTGAGATCTAAAGGTACATCATGTCCAGGCTCTTTAACCACTCTGGAGGTTTGGTCTCTGATCACCAGCTCTTTAAAACTTGATGACACTAAAATAAGCCACAGCACCAAGTTAACTCAACTCAAACCTACCTAAACCTAAACCTAATCCTAATTTCAGTTGTCAGGACGCTACACTAACCTGTCGCTTACTCCAATGCTCATTCTGTTCTCAACTGTAAACTCTCAATGGTTTCTACTGTAGGAGTCATTATTTTCAAATGACTGTGTCTTCGTCATGAAATGATTGTTTAGATCTCACCTGACGAGCTGTGACAGACGGACACAAGTGATCATCTCGTGCTTCGTCTTGTCTCCGTCTTTATCTGACTGGATCCTGAAGGAGCTCTTGGCTGACAGCTGGCTGAATCTCTTCAGTAAGACTGAGCTCTGTCCCATTTCTGTCATAAATAACAATGTGAGCAAGTAGGATGTTCTGATATATGTTTTAATCATTCATTAAGCCTTCAGGCAGACTGAATCCATTGATTTATACACACCTGTATTTTAGAAATGATTTAGATATTTGTGATGTCACCAAATCATATTTCCCCATATCATACTGAATGCACAGTAAGAAAGTACAGTACATTTACTAAAGGACTGATTATTATCTGTACTTCCCTTTATGCCACACAATGTATTTGGTAGTTCTGTTGTGTAGTTATACTCTTCAGATTAAGATTTAATCTGTCAAACATAGTGAGAGTATAAGAGTGCAGTGCTGACTCCTGCTGTGCTCATATCTCAGATGTCCACAGACTTTCTCTCAGGCTCCGTAGTTGAATTGAAATAGCAAAGTTAAAACATGCAGACGAAGTGTAAGACCCTGCTGACACCTGCACCCCGCCGATGCTCCTGCCACCATCCGATGAAGTGTACGTGTTCACAGTCAGTCACAGGGAACAGTGGAAGAGCCAGATATGAACTTTTTTTTTTTATTTTTTTATTTTAGATATGTCCGGTACATGTGCAGATAATACTTGTGTAGCCTACTTCGCAGGCTTTTTGAATGCGAGACTTGACGTTTACCTGAGCAGCAAAGAAGTCTGTTAAAGTTAGAGAGAAGCTCCATGTTCACCGTGGGACAGCCGGGAAGTCTGTTCTGAAAGTGTTCCGGTAGAAATTGGACCTGTGCAGTGGGTCAGTATGGAGCTGGGACACAGCTCTAGTTCTCACAAGGGTAAAGTACAAAAAACACATCCACACACACACACTCCTGAGATGTGACTGATGCACTGTGCTGCAGGCTGACCCGGTTGGTTCTGGGCTGGAATGAATGGCTTTTTTTTGCTGCCCCTCAGTCTGGAGGCTGGAGGAGGAGCTGTACTAATATTCAGTAACAGTAAACGGACACGTCACCACAGGCGGGCTGGTGTGGAACAACGATCAGATCCACCTGGTCAGAGTGCTTCACTACAGACATGGTTCAAAAATAACATATAGAAAGATATTTCATGTAAAACATTCTCTTTCCACTGGCAAGGCCAGACAAGCAGAGCTCCATCGCTTTTAAACATTTCTGTGTCATAAAACTTTAAAAATCCATTCACACATCTTATGAGCCATAAAATATTACAAATACATGTTCTGCCTGGACTATTGTACAACATAGTGATGGAGTTGGGCTGAGGCTTTAGTACAGAAGCTGTCCAGACTAAAAACAAGACGTCCACTGTTGGCTCGTGGCAAGTCGTGTACTCTCTGTTCAACACTATCTTTGGCAGTTTGAATTCTTTTCTAAAGTGCAACAGACCCAAAGTCCCCTTCAGTCAGGCTGATTCGTTCTGGTTGTGTTAGTACAGGTATATAAGCCCATGAGCCTAATGGCAGATATATTTACATATATATTCTTGTTTTCATTCTGCAGCTTCAGCTTCATCGTCTCCAGTTTGTATCATCAGGCTGAAGCACTTCAACTTCTCCTTCAGGGTTAAATGGCTATTCAGAGAGGCAACTGTGCATCCATACAGCCTAGCATGTCCTGTTTCTATTTACAGAGTGCTGTGCAGTGTTATATTCTTACAAGGTCCGCTCTGCAAAGCAATAAACCACAAACCTCTATAGTGTTTTACAACAGGAGCACATCTGGATCAGAACATCAGGCCGCTGTCCTCAGACTGCAGACAACACTGTCATATTCTAAGATACGGCTATGTTACGGGTCACTCTGAGGAATATTATAATGTAACACAAAAACAAACATTATGTGTTAGAGTAAATAGTAATAATGAGCGCAGTCATAGTAAGCATGTTGAAAATAAAGTGTCAACTTTACAAGAAAAGTCTTCATGTCAAGACAAACATTTTCTCTTATTAAAAATGACTCTTTAACATTCTGACCTTCTTCTCACAACAGAAAAACTTAACTATTAAATTCATATAAACTGTGATCGCAAGAAAATACAACTTAAAAGGGGCAACATGGAAGAAATTTAGTCAAAGAAATTCAAAACTAAAACGAGCAACAGAGTGTAGAGATATCTGCTGTGCAAGCTCCCAGTCAGAACTGCTAGCTGCACAGCTAACTGAGCTAAAGGCAGCTACAGTTAGCAGCAGTTAGCGGTGACTCGGGTGATGTGCTGCCCCCTGTTGTTTTAGTATGAATTTAATTGGTTGCCAGTTCTTACAAATTGCACCTTTAACTGTAATGAGTTTCACCTTTAATACGACTTTCATGCCTACATTCACAACTTCAGTCTCTTAAGATTTATTAACTTTAGTCTTTAACTCTTATTACTTTGTTTCTCTGAATCATTTATTCTTGAAATATTATGACTTTTTCTTGTAAAATTGCCATTTTACTCCCGCAACGTTATGAGTGTTTCATAACTCTTTTCATAGTATTGTGACCTTTCCTCAGAATATGCAGTGTTGTCCTTCAGTCCCAGGCGTCAGTTTGTGGTCCTGACACACCGTCAGACAGGTTACTTCAAGACACATTAAAAGCTAAAAAGCAACAACCTATAAAAGCTGTAGTAGTTTAAAATACACATCTTTAAATGCCTTCACTGGATCTGGAGTACAGTTAGTGTGGTGAAGAGGAAAGAGAAGTGGCAGTTGAGCTGCGTGTGTTTGTGTATGTTTGTGTGCGTGTTGGTTGGTGCGTTAAAGTGTATATATTTGACTATATTCTCCTGTAGCTGTGTACGTATCTGTGTGTGTGTGTCTGTGTGTGAGCGTCTCAGTGGTTGAGGTTCAGCAGCTGGCTGGGCAGAGTCTTCAGTTCCATCTGGGGCAGCAGCCACCAGCAGTAGAGCAGCAGCCACAGCAGCAGCAGCAGATAGAGCTCCCAGCTGTCACTGCACCTGCACACACACACACACACACACACAGAATAGGGTCAGAATACAGTGATGTACAGAACATTAGGAGATGACAGCGAGCAGCCCTGCAGTCAGAAGGTCTCAGTCATTAGTCACAGAGGACAGACACCGTGACGCGTCGCGTAGGGATCGATTCTCATGTTTATTTTGGGTTTCCTCCTGTGCTGTGTCCCAGTTAAGGGGCCAGGTCGTCTGCAGTTTGCAGCTCACTAAGTCGTATCCAGTCGACAAAGTCATTTCAGTCTAGACACTGAGGACAGATCCAGAGTGACCACAGCTGACTGATGCAGCAGTTCATATGTGAAGATATGTTAAATCTGTCAACTTGACATATTTAACACAATCTTGCCTTTAAGTGTTCATCAGTCGCTGCTCACATGTACTGATTCAGCTGTGGCGTCATGGTGATCCTCCAGTCTCAGTTGCTGGTTCGCTGTCTACAGATGTCAGTTTCAGTACACGTTGGTTTGGACAGCCAATGCCCATTAACTGCTAACTAACCAGCTCATAAGCAAAATGATGTTATATAACAGAGGAGCTTTGTTAATAGTCCATCAGCGTCTCAGATATGAGTGAGGAGCACAGTAGTCTCACACAGCTGGACCTCCCTCACCGTTTGTCCCGGTGCCTGAGGTGAAGACACTGAAGTGCACCTGTCAGTCAGCACTGATGAAACTGTACTTGATGTGGCATTCGTATGTGAGAGCTGTCATGGAAGAACTTGATCAGGCTCCAGGTGCTGAACTTGATCTTTGAGTCCCTCACCCTCTACCCTGCTGATAACCATGCAGCTGACCAGGTGGGTTATTCCACTAGCCCCGCCCACAAGTTCCTGCTACACAGACTTTTCATTGTGATGTCACAGATCTTTAATGGCTTCTTCAGTAAACTGAACTGATACAACACAAACCTTCTGTCTGTATCTCATGATACACGTGTTTGAATATAAATGGAGCATTAGGCCACAGGAAGTGGCTGCTGAGGTAAGCTAACAAACACTTCTTCCCGTCGTCAGTGCCTCTTGACTTCATGGATGAAGAGGAACATGATTACATCTCTAACAAAGCATGAAGGAGAACAGGTTATGATAGGACAGGGACTGACTGCAGTTATCTGGTGGTAGGGTTGTAATTTAATTTCTGTGTGTGTCAGTGTATGGGCTGGACTTAACTGGAATTGGTCGGTGAAGAGTTGAAACAAAGCACATATATACATTTTTAAAAAGTATACAAAAATGATATTTCTGTCAGGTATATGGAGAAGGAAAGGTTGTGTGGGGGAAGTTCATATTTATCCTGTAACACTGGGTGGATATTTGGATTATGTATAAAGTGGGATTGTTTGTTTATTTAATTGGGTGGCAAATACACTGGGGATCATTGTTTGTATATTGTATATTAGCTGTAAATACAGTTGAGAATTTGTTGAAATAATATATGAGCGATGTGATAAGAAGAGCAGTGAGAAAGAGGTATGGACATATGAGTTTTATGTCTCCCTTCTCCTTTTTCGGACACTGTGACGTTTGTGTGGTTTTAATCTTTGGTCCGTCATCCTTTATTTCACAGATACTGAGTGACGCTATGAAAACATGGTTACTGTGGGGAATACAGTAAAAGCATGACAGAGTCATATCATATATCATACATCCATATAATAATGCACCATTTGTGGTGGAGATAAATCCACTGAACTGTACATCACAAGCTAAACCAGTATCCATGACAGGACTTCTATTAACTCTCTGTTTAAACCCATGTGTGGACAAATGTACTTATTGTAAGTTGCCTTGGACAAGCAATGCTTGCTAAATGCCCTACATGTAAACGTAGATGCAAATGTAAGGCAAGGAGGGAAACATTCTCACCACAGATTGGAGTCTCCATCGTCAGCTCTTCTGGTCGCTGCAGGCTGATTGTCCTGTAAGGAAAAAGAAGAAGAACACTCAGTACATAGTATCAGTGAGAGTATTGACCGGAGGACAGTAATAGGTCCATAGAAAAGGAAACGGAGTGTCAAACCAACCGTGGACTCGGTGAAGCGGAGCCCCTTTCTGTGCCGGAGGACTGTTGGGATCTGGCTTTCATCTTGTCTGCTGGACCTTAAAGTGTCAATCCTGAAAAAGACAAAATCCACGAGTTTAGGTTCATCCTCAGAGCGACTCTGAGGATCAGTGCGTGGAGCTCACACACCCCAACATGAAAGAAATATGATGACCTGTTTAAGAGCTCATCAGTTACACAAGTGGAGATGTGACCGAACCCAGGAAGACATTTTCTCTTCTATATTACAACCCTGGTTCCAGAAACGTTGGTAAAACTTGGAAAATGAATGCAATCATTTTCAAAAGAACTGTGCTCACCAGTCTTCTGTGAACATGCACAGAATCAAGCTGGCTTGTATTCATTAACTTGCCCACATCGATGCCTGTTCCTTCTGTCCATGCCACAGTCCCTCCACCCTCATAAGGCCTGTCTTATTTCCCATCACCAGCCTACACTGATAACTCTGTTCAGTACATTTAAGGACATATCTGAGCAAAGTGAGAGAGGCCGGGTCAGAGCAGTCCCATCCATTGCCATAACAGTGGTTTCCTCCAGGGTCCAGTGTGTTTCTCAGTGCAGCAGGGAGCGGACTAAGAATAGAAAGCCTACCTCACAGGCGCTGTGCTTCCCCCGGCAGGGCCTGAGATCTGCTGCTCAGCCTCACTGAGATCACTGCCATCTACTGGAACATCACCACCCCGGAGACCTCCTGTCTTCTCCCCGGGCAACAGGCAGTGTTCCTGGGATTCAGATGCTTTGTCTGTCTCCTGGCTCGTCTTGGTGATCATCTAATAAGAGTGAAAAACAACGACAGGGATCTTTTAGCAGCTTATCAACCCACAGGAGGAAAATATGGCAGCCAGTTCATGTTTGCCTGATACTTGCAGGTTTACAGTGCAAACCTGCATGGTGGTCTGTCTGTGTGTGGGTCATAGTCAGTCGCTTATGTCTGCAGCAAGACATTTCAGCAACTACTGGCCAAATTGTCAGAGGTCCACAACAATGACATCTGCTACTCCTTGTCCCCAGAGGATGGATCAGTTTTGTTTGACCTTTTCCTTTACCACCACCATCAGACCAGAACTGTTTCTTTTAATGGGCAGATTGCCATGAAAGCTGTAGAACAACAACACTTTCTATTTTGGACACTATGAACAATGTTGTGGTTCCAGCCTCAGGCCAACACTTCCATTGCATTTCCAACACCATTTACTGGCTGCGTCAGAGAGAACTTGTAACTGTCTGACAACCATACCTGCTTACACAGTAGCTGGTCAGGTGTATGGAGGTGTGAAGCTCTCTTTTTTTATTCAAGTTCTTCTGTCAGTTGTCATGTGAACAACCATTTACAAGGCCTTGATTGTCCTCAAGGAATGACTGTCCAAAGGTGTGCACTGTTTATCCTGTCATTACTCTGTTCACTCTTTGCTTGTGACAAGATGTGACATCATAAAATCAGCTCTGTTTGAAGAATGCTGAGGATTCATTCGGGGTAAAGATCAGGAGAAAAAAACATGAGAAACACTTGATACATGCAAGAAGTTGACCCCTTTATAATATCGACATCATCTCTGCATCTAATCTCATTTCAACCAAACTCTCATTTAAGAATGTTTTTTACGCTTCGCATGTCTAGATGAAGAATAACTAGTTAAAACATTACCACATCTATCACAGTGTGGCATCGTTGCATATGACTGTGCACTCCGGGATTCACGGTTTTGATTCTAAGTTGAATCAACTGAAATGAGAAAAGCAGATTTAAAAGTTGTTGTAAAACGATTTCCCAAAGAATCGTGACACCCCTGCTGTGAAAACGATTTTTTTTTTTTCAAAGGAATGGCATTTGAGTCTGGTAAAACAGGCACACAAATACCCTGGATGGCTCAAACAAGAGTTCGGATAATTCCCTGTTTCTCTGAATCGTCAATCCCGTTTTTCTAGTGAGTAATTCATAATTACAGAGAACATTTGCGTCATCATACTGACAGGTGTCAAGATTTCCAAGAACATCAGTGAGCAGAATGATGGTGTGACTGTGGGTGATGAATTCTAACAGGTCGTGTGGTCATTAGGTGAGATATTGTGGAGGTGTGAAATGTCACATCGCTTCATGTTCCTGTTTGGGCAGTCACACACACACACACACACACACACACACACACACACACACTTATTGCCTTTAACCTCTTTTGTCTTCTTAAAAGCTCAGACATGGTGCACTTTCACGCAATGCAAAGTCAATGGAGAGCATTGAATAGTTTTTACATTTAATGACTTCTTGCGTCTTTACAGAATGTTCTGTTTGTACCCCTCTGCCATTTTAGAGAATACTGCAATACAGAGCAAGAGTTCTGTTCACACGTTTCATTGGGAAACAGCAGCAGCCAATGGGGAAGCTCCAACTCTTGACTGACACATATTTGTTTGCAGGGTTTACCCCATTTTGCTGCACTACAGCCAAACATCTGTACAGCAGTTGAAAATGAAAATAAACTGGTGCCGAGAGTTTGCATGCAAACATTTGCTAATTCACACTAAATACAAAGTACAGCTAAGTAGAGCCCCCCCAAAATAAGACAGCTAGCACTGAAGGGAATGTATGTGGTCACTGTCCAAAGTAGTTGACAAACTGATGTTGTGACCTGATGATGGGGTTAGTTAAAAAGTCATGGAATCAGCAAAGTGACTCTTGCTCATTCTGAGGGGAAGATGCAGCAAACTTATGTAACAAATTATATCACAAGCGCTTCAGAAGAGGCTGAGGTATTCACTGAAAACCAAAAATATCAACTTCATTGTGTTTTGAGGAAAAAAGGCATTAGGACTTATCCTCTGAAGACTGAGATGATCTGTACAAAACTTAACATTTAATAGCAAGTGGCACAATAAATACATGTGTGAAGTCTGAAAAACAAAATTTCAGTCTTGACCAAACTGCTGAACAAACTTACATTTGCCTCGTCCTTCTCTTGGACAGAATCTACTCCATTCCTGAAATCTTCACCCTGCAGGGTGAGCGGTTGGTCCTCTGGCAGCATCTCTGAAGTCGGTGCTGGCTGGAGAGGAGATACGCTCAAAACAGATGGCCAACTCTGCATCTCGGTATCAGGTGGCTCTGTGAACATGGGATCCTCTTTGTCAGGGTAGAACAGATCCATGGGTTCAACAGGGTCGCCAACTAAATCATCTGTGGGAGAATTTCGATCAAAGCCTGTGTAAAACAAGTCCATGTCGCCGGGCACACTGCCTGTGGTACCGTTTGGTTTTGAGTCGACTGCATCCACTGTGTTCTGCGGCGTGGCAGCTGTCTCTTTGTCAGAAAAGGAGCGACCCAGTCTGACCTGGACTCCATCCAGTTGATCAGTCAGATCTTTTTCTTGCTCAGTATTCTCTGGTTGAGATTTAACATCTGAAGAAGATGTCTGAGCTGTCAAGTCACTCTTGGTGTTACCTGTCTGAGAGTCATGCTGAGGAGACTCACATTCCTGTTTGGCTTCACTTCTTTCACTGGTATCTATTGAGTCTGGCCCGCATATGTCTGAGTTTGATGATCTGCTGATGTTGGGTTCATCCGTGTCACCCAAATGTCCAATTTCAATGTCTCTTATTTGTTCTGAAGATGTTGGTTTCACACTTTCTGATACCGGACTGGAAAGAATGTCGACAGAGTTTTTGTCTTTATTGTCACTGGAGTAACAGCTCGATTCATCTGGACTTTGCGGGCTGTTAACATCTGTGTCAGTTCCCTTACTGTCAGCTGCATCTCCCCGATGTGCCTCATCATCCCCAGCTTGAGCTCGTCTTTCTGGGTCACATGTTCCCTCTTCGTTCTGCTGCTCTGGCTCACTGGAAATAGAGATCAGAGGGATATTCATGCCGATGCTTGGGTCCAAACTTGAGGCTCCGTCTTGGTTGGCTGGAGATGTGTTTGCTAAAGCATCACATATCTCTGAGCTGAAGCTTTCTTTAGGAGCTGTGTATTCTTTTAGAATTCCTTCACTTGCTTTGTCTTCTGTTTCTGCAATCCCTTCATCCCTCTCCTCTAAAATCCCTGACCCCTCACCTGACTCCAGTCTTGTCACATCTGAAGAAGCCTTTGTTTTCTGACACTTGGTTTCCACTTCGACTTCCTCAGATTTATTCTTTCTCTCATCCTGACTCTCAGTTTGACCATTAATTTGTCCTGCGTGGTCTTGAGTATCTCCAGTGAAGTCCACAGCTTTCTTTGAAGGTTCTCCAGTGCTCTGTTCAACACTGGTTTGCTTCACAAGTACTTCACAATGGTCAGAGGGTGGTAGGTCAGTGTTGGAGGCAGGTTGGGACTGGTTATTTATATTTTTAGTTTCGAGGAGATCATCAAAACCAGAGTTGGCTAGTGCTTCTGCATCAGCCAGTCCAGAAGAAGATTCTTCCTCTCTCGGTTTTAGTGCTGTGTCCTGGTTGTGCTTCTCAAGGTTGGCCTCTTCCTCCCTCGTCACTTCTGCTTGCTTTTCCCCAGAATCCCCTTGAGTTCTCTCCTGCAAGCTCTCCAATGTGCTCATTGAGTAAATCCCTTCATCAATATACGAGTCTGTGATCGACTGATCATCCGGGGCTTTATCCTCCGCGGATGGGACAAATCCTTCATCGAGAGTGGTGATCTCCACAGGGGTAGCGCGGTACACATCCCAGGCTGTTCCACTGTCGCACAGAGAACTGTCACTTCGGCTCTCGCAAAGCTTCTCTGGCGTGACCCCAAACTCGCTCTCCACCCAGGAGTCTGGTGAGCTGATTGCAGAGTCTTCAATTACTGACTCAGTGTTGACAGACTCAGGCACTGATGAGCCAGTAGGTGAGTGAGCGTAAGTCTGTTGGGGGGAGTTAGAGGTTGAGTTGATTAAGACCTCACTGGAAGTTTCCTTGGGCTTTTCGACCGTACTGTTGCTGGTGTCCTCCATATGGGGGGAATCGGCCAAGAAGTCCTCACTGGACCACGAGCGAGCTGCAGTCCGTCTGAAGGAAGATGGCATGGTGCTTCTGTCTTCTGACACAGAGGAAACCAAGATTTTGGGTGGAGGTTTGGCAGAGTCCCTCTGGAACATATAGGACCTATCCCTCACTCTGCTTCTGTTGGCACCATTCCTCATGTAGTCCAAGTCGCTGTCGCGGAAGTTGAGTCGGCACATGGAGATGCTTCTTTCAATCACCTGGCAGTGGTCCTCCGGCTGAGGAAGAAATTAAGAAGTTTGTAGAAATCTGTCAGTGCTCACATTCAGAAGTAAAAATCTGATGTCAAACACGTATCATCCATGCATTGTAAGAAGAGGCTTTTACCTCCTCTATGCCTGGGAAGTGCTCTAGGAACTGCGACACATATGTCATGATTGACTGTTCATCTGGTGGGTTGATAGCCACATCTGTCCAGGCAAAAAACAATGAACACAGTGGCATTATACACACAGCCTCCCCAGCCAATACAGCCTCCTGCTGACAGTTATAATGTTCACTTTATTATGTAAAAGTGCTGGCAATTTTATATGGAGGTCCCATGGCTGAAAAAAAAAATATTAGAGGTGCTCTTTGCTGTACCCAGCCATTGTTAGCTAATTAGCTCATGGGAGATTAACTCAGTTTGGAAAATACAGTGTAAACTTGGTTCAGCATGATGTTATAGTTCAATGTAAACAGGAACCGGATTTATACAAAAATAGCTATTTCCTTGTTACCCTCAGGCTCCAGGAGGCGTGGGATACCCAGGCTGTAGTGGGCTATCCTGAAGGCATCCTCTAGATTCTCTCTGGCCGTCCTAAGCAATGCCTTCCTCATGTCCACAAGGCTAGAGTCAATGGACTTAATGACAGCCAAGAAGGCCAGACCACTTGTCCAGCTCTTCCCAAAGTCCTGCACCGCCACACCAAACCTACAGGATGACAGGACATATTCAGTCAACAAGGTCAGAAATTTGAAATTGTTACATTTTTCACACTTCTAAGAACAATCGTTATTGAAAATGGCAGACCACACTCACTTGCGTGTTCGCTTCTGTACCCACTGCAGCAGTTTCTTGATGGCCTTGCCATGTTCTCGCATGGCCATGGACGCTGACTGTCTCTCTTCAGATGGCGTGCTGCAGAAGGACGTGTCAGAGTCGGAGCTGGTGGGGATGGACGACAGGCTGGAGGTGGAGGGGAACTGACTCCTGATGTTTCCGGTCAGCTCCTTAATCTGGAAAGAGTTGGGTTATATTCCCCTTTAGTCGACTGTTTTACCTGTCAATTCAGCTGCTGAGTATCAAATTCATCCATGTCTCCTCAGCAGATTAAGTGTCAATGTAAAACAGTTTTTGCTGAACTAAAATCATTTCAACAATCAGCAACCAAGAACTTGCTTAGTGGGCTACTTTCATCAGAGTGTGATGCTAACCTTGAACAGGTATAAAGTATCATTGTTGTTGCTAGAAATTCCTTGAAAAGACTACTAACAGATGAAAGGCCAAGTCAAATTCACAGCCATTAAAATACTGAGAGGATCTTTTCAGAGCAGAGTCATTCTTCTTGGAGAAGGAATTAAAGGGGAATGTTTGCACCTACAATCAGCTGATTCAAAAAGATCAGTCCTGCTCAGCCAGTCAAAGCAGGGCCACTGCAATGTCTTCTGTGGCACCAAAGTTATATTTGAAAGTTGGTCTAACAAACTGGGGTTGGGTATCACAAGCCAGCTAACAAAAAAAATAAACAAAAAATTAGCAGAATTTTGTGCATGTTATCATGCAACATTACACATCAAGTGGTCATGTCCTCACAGGTTAGAATTTGGAATCTTAACATGTTTAAAGCACATTTACAAAAACGTTCAGGTGGTGTAAGGTAAGGGGAAACCCTCTTTTTTTTTCTTGTATATTTATGCAATATTAAAGCATTGACTGTAATACTTCTCTCTTTATCAAACTATTATTTCATTACAAATGAAAAAATAAAGGGGTTAGAAGATTCATCATCTTGTAGTGGTCTGCCGGGCAATTACCCAGGTGACAGCCAGGTTATTATGGATCCCACTTGATTTTCTTGTATGACGCACCCCTGTCCACGTCTAATTTGCTTATATCTATTGTTTTCATATGACAACAGCCTTGATAGCTTTGGTGTCCTGCAACTCTATCCTAAAGACATCCAACACATTTTTCAACAGGAGAAGGCAAGAAAGGGTTCAGCTGATCGGGGTCTTCTTCCCATCGAAAAAACCGACAGATTTCTGAAGCCCTGGTAGTCGCCAGACAACCAGAGAGTGGATTTACTGTTTAATCACATTACAAATTACATAAGGATTAGCTAGCTAGCATGCTATTTTCCAACTGTATGTTCAGTGGTTGCCTGGTATTAACAGGTTGTGTCTGTGTTTTTCTTGTGGTTGGTACAGCAGATTGTGAGCAGTAGTTTCCCCGGTAAACACACTGACCACTTTAGCTGTCAGTGCTGCAGTATCTCTGGATTCATGGTGAACCAGCGGTGGCCCTTCAGCCCTGCAGACACCTGGCCTGTCCACTCTGCCTGGCCCAGAGACACTGAGAAGGGCAGCAGCAGACTGGAAGGAGCTCAAACGAGGTTCTTATGTTTCATGAGAAAACACCAGCTCACAAACCACTGTATTAGAACCGAAAAAAACAGGGGTAACCAGAGCTACACCTTGATTTAACAGTTTAAGACAAGAACAGAGACTGTAATCAAACAAGGTGACCAAGTAGAAGTAGGGCAGGCAAGAAAACCAGTGGTTTTCTGCAACAATGAAATCTGAACTAATGCAAGAGCCATGCAAGTGAGTGACTTTCCATTGTCTACTTGAAATAAATGGGGTCATTCCTTTGGTAAGGGTACCTTTTACTGCCGGATACTGGCTTGAGCCAGAATACAGGCCTACTCGCAGGTATCATGGAAAAACATAAAAAAGAAAGAATGATGAATTTTTTCTTCATTGTTTCATTATTTGCTATTAATTGGGCAAAACAAGCAATCCCTTTTGAAGCTGACAGAGTACATGGCAGAGCTAAAGTGAAACTCGGGAAACTGAATTGTTGGGGTAAAGTGATAGAGGCTTACAGTGGCCGTTACTTGTAGAGTTCTAGTTCTGACTGGCATGGTTTCATTTTATAAGAGACTTTGGCGATATTACCCATCAGATGATCTGAGTAGATTAAAGACAAACGTGTGTAAGAGGCCATGACAGACGCTCAGTGTATCTATCTCATTATCACTATTTCTCCCCGGGTCAGACCTGGCAGTGTAGACAGTTTCAGACAGTGGAAAGCCTGCAGAATGAGAGGACAGTCTGTGTGAACTGCAGAGATAATTGTTTCCTCATGGTGTCTGTCCAAAGCATTGAACCGCAGTGTGGATTACATAAACTACTCAGCGAGCTGCACTTTGATGGGCTTTTGTGAATGGAAAATCCACAGACTGTGAAGTAGACACTTTATTCTTACACTTGACCTCATTTTGAGTGAAAAAAGGGCCAGAACGGAGGGGAGACAGAAACTCAAAGTGCGGATGAGAGTGGACGATGAGGTCTTAAATTACAGCATCGATAAAACAGGGGTGAAGCAGATTACCTGGAAGAAGAGGATGATGTTCCAGATGAGCCCCAGGATGATGGAGGAGTTTCCATCAGCAACATCAGCTGCATCGATACTGACCAGCTTCACCTGAGGCCACACATTTGTTTGTTAACAGTTCTGCCAATCAACAGGCAGCAGGTAGATGTGTCTCTGAGCGACTTGCTCTGGTACTCACGTTTCTCTCCTCCAGGAAAGAGAGGACCTTGGCGATGTTGTTGAGTCTGAAAATACGATGGGAGGACTTTTTGAACCCATGAAGCTGAAAATGATTCGGATTTAAAAAAGGTGTTAGTACAAAAATGATCAATTACATCTGCTACCTTCTAAAGGAGCCACTATTATGATTGTTGTGCACAATGCCATACAGTTACATGTGTGATATTTTGTGGCACTAAAAGAGTGTCAGAGTCTGACCAGCTTGCAGCCAGAGAGCTCCTCCAGCAGGGCCATGAGGATGTGTCCGTCCTGTATGTCTCGGAAAAGGTCATGAACCTCAATCGGTGGGTCACACTGAAAATGGATGGAGAGAAAGGGAGAGGACAGGAAGAAGAATTTAATACTTGTTTTTATTATACATGATAATAAAACAGAAAATATTTTTGGGCCCTGTCCTCTGAAAATGTCAAAACAGAGAGCAGCAGTGCATTATGATGGTAATGTGCTGATGAGGGGTATGAAGATAAGCTGTTGTGTCACATACTGGGAAATGTGAAATGTGAAAATCGTGTATTTATTGCGGCAGCCCCGAGGGTCAAAAGACAAGACGCTTCACAACACGCAACGTTTCAGCAGTGACACTGAACTGTCTGCCCAGTCACAAAGCGTGTTTCACCATTTCTGCGATCTGAAATGTTGTTGTGTTTTCTGACATGCTGTTGTGTCTTGACCCTCGGGGCCACCATCATTTCCAGCGATCTGCTCCAAAGATAACAAAGGGCACAGCGCTACAATCAACACTGTGACCACGACTCTGTCGAACACACCCCAGAGCTGAGATTCAACACCTCACATGACCCTCCACAGTGCTCCTATCAGCACCTGTCTCTCACGGAACTAATTAAAATAAAGTCATTTCTGTATGCTGTCAGTCGCAACGAGGACATGAGCTGAGATGTTCACGCTGTGAAAAACGACTGTCATCAAAATACACCAACAAATGCCACAAGAGTAAACCACTCATATGTATCGCTAACAACCAGTCAGCAGCTCTCAACATGCCTGAGCCAACCGGTAGTCTGTTATCACAACGAGCCGTGACTAAGTCAGACCTCCGTGAACGTGTCTGGACGTGGCCAAGGGTTGAACAGCGGAGGGGAGGTGGTGGTGGTGGTGGTGGGGGGGTTAAAGTGACTGGAACTTTCCAAGATAACACAAGACAAATGTATGATTGTCAATTAGTGGGTCAGAGGTTTGAAGCGGGGCCAAACAGTGAGTAAGACAAGAGAGGCTCATTGTGCGAGAGAAAACAAAAGATTTGATCAGACTGCTCAGACTCGCAGCTCACACTGACTCACCCCTGGCTGGGACTGAACCCAGCGGGGACAGACGTATCTGCAAAACGCCACAGAGACACCGTGCAGTGTCGGTGTGAACAGCTCTGCTGGAGCTCACTGTGTCTACAGGTACAGGTGTACTGTAACAGCAGGCAGGGAGATCTTGTTTTTGTCAATGTGCAGTCATTCAGTACGAACAGTATGAATCAGGACAGCACATCGTTAGGGAGAGACGGAAACTGATCGGCCTTTTTAATCAGTTATCCGGCCAAAGCATGAAATATTCTCTGGTTCCAGTGTTTCTGCCAAGAGGATTTTCGTGGATCGCTTGTTGGATAAAAAAACATGTTCAGACATCAGGTTGGACTGTAGAATGACATTTTATAGATGGCCCACTGAATGGATTACTTCTGTTAAAAAGCAGCAGATTAATCAACCAGGAAGGTGATTACTGTGAAAGCTCTTACGCTGTTGTTATCCTGTCTATCGACTTCTGTCCCTTTTGTTGTACAAAATTTAATGTAATATTTACGTCAAAACGCACACTGTATTCACGGGATGCTATGACCCTTCTTTGTGCTGATGTTATTATGTTAAAAGCATATAAAATGACCATGGAAGCTGATCACAGACAGGTGCGTGATACCATGATAATAACACATGTGCGAATATCACCACCATCTGATTACGTCTGCATATCATGGATGATCCACATAACATAAACACAATTTCTTAAAGTTTTGATTTGGTCTCAAGTACTGAATGAAAAGTTCATGTCTAATTGTATTTACTTTATTAATCCATATTTATGCTAACAATCTACACTTAACAAACATCAGTCGATACTTTAACTTTACTTTTGATCTATGTTTGTATTTCTTGTCTATGATAGTGAAGCCAGCTGCCATGAACTACAATACACTTAACAAATATAATTAGAAAAATAAATACATTCTTTATAATGTATCCACTCATTCATCGACAGTATTACATCTAAATAGAATTATATGATGACCATTTATTTGTAATTTATCGATTATAACAGTGCATTTATGTGTCCCCTCTGGGCCTCCATACGTCCTTAGTCTGCCGCCCCATTCACTGACTGGATCGTCATTGGTTACCTCTGAGCATTTCTCCTGCATTTGGCCCAGAGCCCCAGGCAGCAGAGAAAGAGGCCCTCCTCCACTCGGCCATTGTTCACATTCAGCAGCTAGCTGGGTGGTGTGGCGAGCACAACGACCACCTTGGGCTCTTCAGACCTGTAACTCTGTCACTGTTGTCTCAGATTAACACTTTACAGCCTAATAAAACTTTAATGCTGCACACAGGCGGCTCCACACAACCACATGTATAATTCAAAGAGCAGGAAGGAGCGACTTCAGCAGTTTACGCGCTGCACGTGTCTCGGCTGCAGCGCGAACACATACAGCGAGCCTGTGGAGGAATCTCAGTGCCGTGATACAGTCTGTGGTGAAGATGGTGCGAGCCTGGGTTTCAGGGTGGGGTGGCAATAAAAGAAAGAAGTCTGTCTTGTTCCACCCAGGTAGTAAATGAAAAGTCTGTGAGCAGCCCTGTCATCAGTCAGTGCGCAGAGAGCGTAATTGGTGTTCCTCCTCCCTGTGTGCTTCGGCAGTCACAAACCTTCTCCAAATGTAGGTTCATCCATCGGGTGAAGGTCCTCTTCTGAACCACTTCTCTTTCCACTGCAACACACAGGGAGAAGAAAAGGTCAGTCGCCAGGAAACTGAAGCACAGAGCCACCGTACATTAGAGACCAAAGGAGACGAAGACAGGGAGCATGAATCACCTCTCGCCAGAGGCTCATCACCCACACACACACACACACACACACACAGTTATCTAACCATCTCTCACACACCCTGACAGAAGCATCAGTGAGGACTGTGAGGATAATTAAAGGAATAAGATGTGCAAACAGTGACTTTTGATATTTTCAACAGGACACATTTGACTTGACTTGTAATAATCTCCATACATAAGCTCTGTGCTGTACATCAATGAGGGCTGAACACTCATACAGGTGTTTCCGCATAATTCTAGCTAGTTAGACTCTTAGTCTTCCCCACTGGTGAATCAGGGCTATGACTGGAATCATGTTAAGTTACCAAACTGCATGTATCACTGAGAATGATGTTACTGTACAGCTTGATAGTTCTTAACGGTAAGTCTCAGCTGTATCATTATCAATGCTGGTGATGACTATGGTATCTCTATGTGTATGTGTGTGTGACTTGCAGTTGCCTGGATGTACTGCAGTTCATGAGTCCATTTGTAGCGAGGCTAATAATGAACTGCAGTACAAAAACAAGACGTCACACACACACACTGACACACACACTGGAGCTGGTGGTATGACTGTATTTTGTTAAATAAAGTAAATGTGAATCTGAAGCAGACCATAATAATGGATTAAACAAAATGTAATATTCATTACGTTGCGCAGAGAAAGTTATTCACTCAACTCTTATTACAATATAAGCAGATTATTACATCATCAGTTGTTATGACATCATGCACCAAAACATCATCCCCATTGCGACATCATGAGTTCATCATCACCTGATGACACAAATATTTGACGTCACTGTTTTATAAAATGATGTTGTCTAATTTATTAACTACAAGCACATTATCATTAAAAAAACAATATAGGTTTGATGTTTATTTAATCTAATGTAACCTCTTTACATTAAAATATATGTTACGTGTGTTTATATGCTGGATTAATTTTGCAGAGCTTTTCAACAATGTTAAACATTTACACTGAACATTTCATATTAATATTGTATGTTCATAGGTCTTTATATATATTTATCAGGCTGCTGCATGAGACCAGATGTGAACATGTTAAAGTGGCAGCAGCTTCACAGAGCTGCTGCAGTCAGACTGATGGACCCACATGACGGCGGGCCACAGTGGAGGAAGTTAGGACGCCATTTCACTCAGTTCCAGAGTCAGTACAGCCGACACGGCGTCATATTAGTGCAAGCGTATTGTTTGTGAGTCGTTCAGCTTCCAGCTCTGAGCAACATGATATATCATTTCTGTACTGGGAGGGGGACTGCAGTCCTGGATGACTCTGCTGCACCAGAACACTAACTGAGACATATTGGGGGGGAGGGGGGTACCAACAGAGGGGAGTGTGGGGGGGGACCTCTGGAGGGGTTACCATGGCAGCAGTCAGCTGTTATTCATTTTTATGTCCAGCATGGCTCACTGGAGGCACGGGGCTAACTCTACATACACATCAAGCGTGATGAGAGCTGGGCTGATGGGATGGTATTGATTGTTTTTTTCCTCCAGTGGAGTCATGACTGCCTCACTGAGGCCCGACGGAGAGGACGGCCCGGTGTCGCAGCAGGAAACACAGATCAGGGTGGAGGAGGTGTTAGTCTGTCCTGTCTGGTGCTTCCTCACAGGGGAGACGCCTCAGGACGCAGAGGGCTTCCTCCAGTGTTCTGCAGGAGGTGGGTTGGTATTCAGGAGGCGTAGCTGAGGCTTTAAAGCATGAATCTTTGTCGGAGCAGACACAGGGAGGTGGAGGAGGAGGAGAGGGGAGGGGGAGGAGGGAGATGAGAGGAGGACGAGGATGACAAGAAGAAGGGTTGATGGGGGAAGAAGTGAGAGACAGCCCGAGGGGAGCAGAGCATTATGGGGAATAAATGAGGAGCACTTTCTAAAGAAACAACAAGCACTACAAACACTCCATATGTGGGTTGGGTTCTGAAAGCCGGCTCCATTTTGGATTTGGTTCCCAGCTGGCACAGTACCTCGTAGATTTGCTCAACTCCAACACTAACAGCGCTTTTATTAAACTTCTTTTAAACAGCAAGAAGAGCTGCGTAGAAATCATCGAGTCCGCATTGCCTGTCACCTGTTACAGCGACAGGCTGCTGTCTGCACTCAGACCGGCTGAGAGACAGAATCATCCCTCTGATCGCTCTGAGACTGCCATCAGGATTCTCATGATCATGACATGTGAGCATCCATGTCGTCACACCCCTTCAGACAGTTGGATGATGAGCTCAGATGTATGTATCTGTACCTGATACATACATTGTGTGTGACACAGTGACTCTGCGACAGCCTATGTGGCTGAGTGGGTCGAGTACAGGACTCTCAGTAAGGAGACAAAGTACAGTTTGGAACATGTCGTACAGTTCACTCCTCACATTTAGGAAAAGACTAAGCCAGTGGTTGAAAGGAGAACTTTGTGTGTATTGTTCCCGTCATGCTCCTCGAGTCAATGAGCTGTGACATTACGAAGCAATCAAGTCAGTTCCACTAGTGGCTCTGAGGCAACACCAACACAGAGATATGAGATGGTGCTGATTCCTCCACATGGGTTTGGTTTTGGGGCACCTATGTATAATTCAGTGTCAGAGATATTTGGAGCGTTCAGTCCTACTGATGTGAACACATTGGATTTATTGGATCGACAAGTTGAAACTGATGAAGACTTCTCTGAGATGACATGAACGCAGCATCTGTTCTTCTGTAGTGACTCTGGTCAAAGTTTATGCATCATATATCTCAAGAGAACGTCCTTAAACTAAAACTGAATCTAAACCTGAATGAACATTCAGTATTTGAGGCTGATTGTCACGGTTGTGCACCAGGACCTCCAGTGTTTGGATCAATGAGTTAGGTCCATAAGCTTCAGCTGTGTTTCTGTCGTCTGAGACAACAAACAGAAACTCAACTGAATATCTGTGACTTTGAGTTACTTTCACTTCAGTTACTTACAAACATTGATAGCTGCACCTGATTAGATTTAACACGGGGATTCAAAAGGAATCAGATTTGAAACGAGGATCTGATATTGGCTTTTAGGGCTGTGCAATATATTGACCAGCCTCCTCTACTGGTTCTAACCCACTTAGTCCTTTTCAAATGCTACAACAAACACTGTGTGTTGCTGTTTATTGTTGTGTTTCATAAATTTCAGCACATTTATTTTATGTACTGTCTATAATGATGGTTTCTGTCTTGGTTCAGCGTACGTGTACATCACTGTAAAACTGTTCCCGGTTCTGACAGGACACCTGAGTTTAGGTACCGTGCGCTGCACCCTGTGGAGAGAGCACAGTGTGGGAGAAAATGAGTTATCGCTACAACCGCGAGAACAGGCAACCAGCAGTGGAGTGACTACATTAAAGTGACTCTCTTGGCCACCTCCACCAAATAAATGAGCGGAGCTAACAATACACACATTCATACGAAACCTCTGCCGTGTGTGAGCCAGTCCGGATACTGTGAGCTAATCTTTCATAAAAGTGTCAAACACTCTGAAGCCTGTGCTGACATCAGATCCACGCTCTCAGCAGTCCTTCCCTAACACAAACCAGAGCTCCACTTTTGGATCATATACCTGGAAACATGACATGAGGTGACATCACTGTTAGTGCACATAATGGGGCTTCTTTAAAAAAGTTATGGAACGTTTGAGCTCACCAGTCCTACTCTAGGTGTTCTCTCAGGGTGACAGATTACATAATTACTCCCCAAACAGGTGTTATTAAGGTAATGTGGAAAATGACTTGACAAATAAAGTGGCTGTGTGTGCTACAGTGGATCAGTGATCAGTTAAAACAGGATACACAGAAGAAAAGACGCAACACAGCAACATGAGTCCTAACGATACCTGTCCTCGTTAGTTTGGTGTGTATAAGTATATTTATTACACATGCTTAGTCAATTCAAACATTCATCTCTTTTGTTGGAAATGTACAATGTTACTTGCACTTCTGGCTCCACTGCCCCTATCAGACTGTTTTCTATCCCAGAGCTCTCATAGGATTTATATTATTTCCCTCCTCTCTCAACATGTCCATGCCAATTCCAATTGTGTTGTAAAAACAACGTCTGCACTGGTGACGACACGTTTGAATGTGTCTGTATTCTGAGTGGCTCTACAATTTGATGCCATGTCGGCAGGTAATTCTTCTTATTCCTCCTCTCCTTCTACTTATTCCTCTTATTCCCCCCTTCCTTTCCCTCTTCTTCCATTTCTCCTTCTCCTTCCAGCCCACAAAGTAAATTTCCCATTATTTGGCCAATCATTTATTGCCATGACATGATATCTTGTGCACCCTTAATCAAACTATGTCTGTAGCATCGTGAGAGTGTGATTTCGGTTCACGGGGATGTTGTAAAGGTTGCGTTAAACGAGGATTTAGTGATGAGGTCTTGAAACCAGCGAGCTCTGCGGTCCGGTTTGGCTCGTAGCCACAGACTGTGGAGGTTCGAACACAACAGAGTCCTCTCCATTAATCATATTGTGTCTGTGTGCAGGGCTGCCCCCGGCCTCTGTGTGAGTACTGAGTCTAATGTATTAATGGGGCTCCCCTCACCATCACGACTACCATCAAGCCTTTTGCACTCATTCAGCATCCACTTTTCATAGCTGGGAACAAGCCAAGACTTGGCCCCGTGACAAGGGGCGGGGCCTGGGAACAGAGCCCAGCCTTCTGGGATAAATAGGGACGACTGGATTGTGTTTCTAGGAACAATTCCACTGACCTTTATGTAGTGAAATCATCTCTAGAAACCAGCTTTTACTGAAGTGACTGTAATAGTCACTTTACCTATGAGCACAATTTTATTTCAAGCGTTGAGAAAACAACACAGAAGCAAAAACCTGTTGTATTCTACTGGTCAGACTAGATAGGCAGGTGGTGGTTTATCCCATCCCAGAGCCTTTGCAAACAATACTTACTCCATCCATCCATCCATCCATCCATCCATCCATCCATCCAAATAAATAATGATGAACAAGACGTCTGGAGAAGCATTTTCTCTGATTGCATTTGCATCACTCTGGTGCTTTTTCACTGTTTATTTCACTGTGTTGTCAATTGTTGAATCATATGGAAAATGTCTAACAGCAGCGAATGCACTGTAATGTGTGTTCAAGAACACAACAGTAAAAGGTATGGAAAACTAAAAAAAACACAAACAACTGGTAAAAAGGCTGAGCTCGGGGCTTTAATGAACTTAAGGTGGAACCTTTCATACAGCGTAAAACAACTGTGGACAACAGACACTGGAAGATCGACTCATCTAATCCACAGTACAGACACACACTGATCCACAGGCCTGTCTACTGTAAACACTGTTGATGTGGATTTAAATGCAGCGCGAGTAATCGACTCAAATAACTTATTAACACGAAGCATCATTCTGAACATTTGCTGCTCATGCCTGTCATATATAAACACAGGACACTGTGGTTTACCTCCTTTGCATATATTTCTGAGTTAGTCTGTCTTAAGATGAGCGCCCTCTCATTGTGATCGCTCTGACTGATTTGCTTGTCATGCAAACAGGCGAGGCTCAGCTGACACCAGATCCACATGCTGCAGCAGCCTTTTGCCAGGAGCATGAATGTTGTGTCAGAACCACAACTCCTTCATTACGTTTTCTGTTGTCAGAGAGGTGGAGAGGAAGGCAGACAGGGAGCAAGCGGATATAACAGAATGGCAATTAGCTCTCTGCAGGGCTATAAATGCATGCACTTTTGTAAATAAATAAATAAATAAATAAATAAGGGTTTTGTGGCATCAGTGTCTCTTTGTTTTGTGAGTCCAGACCAAAGCACACAGGGTAACTGTCCTGTATCAGTGGGAGGATAAAGTACGACTCAGAAAGAGTGATATGGTTTATGGGCAAAATGCATAGCGTTTTAAAGCTAGGATAGAATATAGATAGAAAACCCATGTTCTTGGTCTTATGTACATGTAAGTATACGATCAAGAAATATAATCAGGAAGCAGCAACAGTAACGTGATGGCAGCTATGGTACCACAGCTATAGTAACACAGTGTTTCCCACACATTAATTTATTTATGGCGGTCCACCACAACATCAACAGTGGCCGCCATATAATGAATTTTGATTTTTGGAGCTGTGTCCCGTTCTCACTCACTGAAGACGGCGCACCCGTCAGTGAATGGCGTGATGATATATACTATACGATACAGTGGATGGCGGTGTGGTTTTAGGTCCGCCAGTAAAACCAGCGAAGAAGAGGAGGGGTACTATCTAATGCAATTGGCTTGACGGTAACTTCCACTGCACAGAGGATGGCTGGCCTCATTATCGAGCTCAAGCCCCCACAAAGAGGCAGGCAGGCCTTGAAGACAGTGTTTGTCGGGGCCAAGCTGTGTAATTACATGGTCATGTGATGCACTGGGGACTTCTGAAAGACGTGTCTGTAAAACAGTAATAAAAGCCTCACAACCCTGCGAAATGACTCCTTTTACTGTCAGAATTTTAGCCACAGCAGCAGGTGGACCTCTGCTCATTCTCATGATGTACATGTGGCTCAGTGCATGACATATGATAAATAATTAAACATATACATGATTAAATGAATGAGGAGACAGGATGTGTCAGAGTGGTCTGAGTCAGCTCAGCAGGTGACGCTGATGGACCAAACCATCCTACGTTAGCTTAGCATAGCAGGACTTCATCACATTTTATGCTTTCCAACTTTGCATGATTTAAACGGACCTAATGATAAATTATTAAAAAGTCTACTTTAAGCTCATTTCTTGCAACCCTATTTGACAAGGATTGCTTTTATTGAATCAGATCTAATAAATCAGCAGCTCTGATTTCACGGGTGAGTTGACTCCAGTTTCAACTTCCATTTACATGTGTCACGATGTCAGCCTGAGCTCTGTGATAAGAGCTTCTCCACTTCTTCATTCAGTCGAGTGGCATCTCTCAGGTCGGTCTCAGCTGAGCACCGTTGGAAACACCACGTCCTCCTACTGCCCTGTTATCTCATTCAGTCTTCCTTGGAGCCAATTAGAGCAAAAAGATGACTTCTTCCTCTCTGATCGAGTACAAAGAAACGCCTACGGATGTTCTGGATCCACAGCTTCACTTTGAACACAGGAGATGAAAGCGATAGGTGTTATGTGACGAGGCCACAGCACATCAGAATCTGACAGGAAGTACGATTGCGAGTGTGTCTGAATGTACCCCAAGGTGCTTTAACAGAATATGAAAAATACAGGAGAGACCGTGTACTGAAATATTCATCCAGCAGCAGTGACAGGGACATCCCCTCAGTCCCAGCCCTGCACCATGCAGAGGTATTACATAACTGCTGAGTTCACAGACAGGCTCGGCCTCCTCTTCCCTCTCGGGCTAAACCATCATCTCACCTGTTTGTCATCACTTTTTTTCAGATTGGAATAAAGACACAATGAAATAAAAAAACTAATTAAAAAAAGATTGTTTTTACCCCAACGAAGAATCTTTCATTTTTGAAAAATCCATGTCTCCACCACTTCACACAAACTGTATTTCTTTGTGGTATTAATGCCGTTCCATCACAAGTTATTGTTGTGATTATTCTCAGTTATTTGCTTGTGCATCACAAATTGAGCACCGCAGATCAAATACAGCTTAAGAGCTGAAAGATTAAGATACTTGATGTGATGTGATGATGTGAAACCGTTGATATTCATGGCATACTCAAGGCTCATTCTCCTACTTTTCACATTAATAATCCACTCACTGGTTTTATTTAATTGGTACATACATACTTTTCTGTCCACGTGATACCTACTGAGCCTGTTTTCATTGGGTCCAGGTAAGAAAGGTAGTTCTGACATGTCATAGCAGAGCAGTGCAGGTAGAGCTACAGTCAAGCGACATATCAAATTAATCTGACAAACATTTTTTTTTTTGTTTTAGCACGACATGAGACATTGTCTACATCATCAGGATGTGTGTTCAGACTGTCACTACCACGTAGCTGGGAGGCTAACGATAGCCAGTCAGGCACGTATCAGGCTGGTGTCTCGTCAAAAACGCAGACGAAAGGAGCAGATTAATTTGTGCACATTGGTGACTTTACTGTGCAGGGCTGAAACTACCTGTCTGTGCTGCACTAAACTGAGGCATCTGCTGCTGACAGACTCCACGAAGTCCTAAAAAGTGTGACGTATCAATCCTGATTTAGTTTTCCTGCATTTTAAAGAAAATACTTTGAAAATATGGAGGTTGTATTTGTTGGCCATGCTGCACAGCCCTAACAGGAACTGATACAACTGAAAAATGCCTCTGTTCCATCAGCGTGTGCCAAAAATGCATGTGTGCCTGCATGTGCGGTGCCACCGTGGCAGTGCTACACCTGAGCGGAATGTAGCCGCACTCATGTTATCAGTTCTACCTGTTTGACGAGTCCAGATGTCTGTGGTGAGAACTGCTCATCCCTCTGGAGTGCCATGATTATCCCTATCAAATGAATGGCAACCTGATTCTTACTTCACAAGATTTCCTCTCTTCACAAAAGTGTGATTACATACTGACTCAAAAAAGAGGTCCATTCACATCTAAAGGAACGTCAAGTCATCAAAAATCCACATGCAGTTAATCACTCATCAATTCTAATAACATGATCAATGAAGCGTCTCACTCAAAAACAGGCACAGCTCTGAACAAACCTCTAGTTCACCTCTGGTCATTTTTTTTTAAGCGTCGTCACTGATGCTGGCACATGACGAACAGGATGTTGTCCTCTGTGGAGGAATAATAAAGCTGTAAAGAAACATTTCAGTGGTCCATGTCTGCAAGTGATTGGAGGAAATGAAAACTCAAAGATAAGAAATGGGCCAGTCACCATGTGTGCAGCTGACACATCGGGCTTATCTGCTGCAGAGGGTTAATGAGTCGTGGGTCGATGCTACGCTTAAACACACAGAGAAGAGGTTGAACACATGTCACACGGTCTGAATGTTAATGGATGACTTCAACTTGGATACTGAGCAATTTAACTCAGAACTGTCCCAGTGATAAGAAGACAGACAGGGAACAAGTTGCCTACAAGACAGCACTAATGCGACCCTGACCTGGATGACTGAGACCCTGCATCAACAAGTCAGGCTTTCTGTATTCACATTCACTCTCTTGGACTGTTCTGCAGCTGGCTCATTACTTAAGCTCAATCAAATAGGTCAAAGGAACGTAACAGAACTTGGCAACATTCCCAGAATGCAGCTTTTAACCTGACAAGTGTTTTTTTTTTTTTTTACTTACGGGAAAAATGGGCACGACTACAACTGCCAGGAGTTTCCCTCCAAGGCCACGTTCAGACTGACGTCAGTATTGCACGAAAGAACACAAAAGTATTTCAGTGAAGCCACGAAGTTTAATGCAATATCATGCAATAGTCACCCCCGCTACATGATGTCATAACGGCACAACAGCCCTGTTCAGAAATGCTACCATCATCCTCCCTCAGTCATGTGATCACAGGTGGACATCTCTAGGTGCAGGTGTGAACACTCCCAAGATGCACTTAGGACAACTGTGATCAGTCAGACCACATCCGGAGGCGGTCACATTCCTTCAGCAGTGTGTTCAAGCATGTGTCCTGGACAACATCGACGGACCGCCTACTCAACTGACCTCCTCTGTTTTGTGGAAAAAGGAACTTGTGTCTGTTGTCCCAGTGATGGACGGGTTCATGGCAAATAAGGCAGGAAGTGACATCACATGTCTCTGTGATGTAGTCAGCATGTTTGTCTAATCACTAGTCAGCAGCCAAAGACAAGTTCTGGTTCGGGTGTCATTGCCCCGGACCACACGCACTGTCTGCTCGGCGCTCAGTCGCCACGGAAACAGAATGCAGTTGCTCTCTGTTGCCAGAAGCATTTGTATGGATGAGGACGTGTGGACGGCAGCAGAATCCACCACCGGCGTGACGATAACTACCCACATTTAAGACGAACTAGATGAGAGCTTCTTTGCGCACAGAACCATTACCTCGCCTCCTTACTGCTCAGAGGATCAGCTGACACAAGAGGTCGACTAAGTGACAAATGAGTTCTGCACACAACTATCTGAAGGTTCAACAGATGATAAAAGCTTCTGTCAGAGGAGCTTTGATGACAGAATAATGTGAAGCTTTACTGCATCCATCAGTGTGGGCAGACCGAGACCCATCACAATATATAACGCTCTAGAAGACACTTAATGACATCGCCTAAGACATCTTTACATATTAGGTAACACTGTGTGTGGGGGTTTCAGAGGCCCTAATCATTATATGTTTTCATGTATCACTTATACGGTGACAATTAAAGTGCAGCCACAATATTGTCAAATAAAAAAGGCATTTAAGTACAACATCATAAAAAAGCAGTGATTAACTTAAATGATTCCTTTTAAAAACAAACTTAAAGTGCAGCCATTATGTACTTAAATAAAAAGGCATTTAAATCTTTATATAGTGCAGTATTTAACAAATAATAAATAACATGGTATCGGATCGGTGCCTGGGCTCCAGTACTTGCCAATACCGATGCCGGCATTTTCGGCAGCTTCGGAGGCATTTCCGATGCTGGTATCGGAATTGGAACAACTCTATCCACAACCGTTTTAAAAGAGCCAGCACAAAGAGCTGAAGCGCCTCAGGCTGCAGCTTTCATCACAAACGAAGACGGAAGGAAAACAGACTTTAAATATGCAGTCACACCTTACCCCAGAACACGGAACGCTCAGTAGTTACTCACAAGTGTGTCCGCGTTACAGTGATGATTTTAAAAATTGCAAGTTTACATTAAAGTTGATGTTTGAGTTCCATTCCACGGAATCTCGTAAACTGTTAAAGTCCAACTGAAATTAAACTGCTACCAAACTTCTATAATAAAAAAGGAAAGCCATTTCACGGATTCATTTTTCTGCATGGTCATCGCAGATAAGTGTTTACAATGTTGTTTGAATGATGTCACTGTATGGAGAAACGTAGAAACGCACAAAAAAAACCAAAACATTCAAGCGTGAAGAAAATATGTTGAAATTAAAAGAAAAAAAAAAACAAGCCAAGAGCTGCCAGAGACTCAGCACGTTTAAATACACCAACCAAAGAGAAACAGTGGAACTGAACACGAGTCACGTTGTTATGTCACGAACATGGTACCTGGGGTTATGTAACATATGCAAATAACTGAATTTACATAGGTGACCTGATTTTTATGTTTTCCTAAACCTAACCAAACTGCGAGCGTCGAGGTGCCTGCCTTTCTACAGCTGATCCCAGGTTCGCCCTCCTGACAGAGCAACGCTGACTTCAGGCCGGCAGAGATGTGAGCTCAACTTGAGGGAACACAAAAACCTCACCTCAGAGAACTGTGATGATGTCATCAGCTCAACAGCGTGTTTCTACAGCCTGAACCGAGGCCGAGGACATAGACTAAGTGTGAAGGTATCCTCAGTAGGATGCCAGAAGCTTGACGAATATAATGGTGCGTGTTCATAATGAGGGTAGAAGACAAACATCTTCTGAGCTCCTTCGTCTCGGCTGCAGACACTCCGTACCAACAGACAACACAAAGTGATACTGGGCTTTAGATCCCGCAGATTAAACCGGACAGATACCCTTTGAGCAGGCTCCTGTCTCAACTGTTTAAGTGACATGCATAATACACAGTGGCTGATGTCATCCCGCATCAAACACCGTCCACATTCCAGCAGATTACTCAAACCAGCAGCTTCTCAAACGGTGCGATTTAACAGATAAGCTAACACAATACCGGAGGATCAGGAGCACCTGCAGGTTCGTGACCAAAAACCAAAGCAGTGAGCTCAAAGAGGAGGGCGGCTTTGGTTCCTAAATAAATGAGTCTACAACAGGTGCTTGGAGTTGAGCTGAACATTATCACCGTTAGCGTGCATTTTTAAGCTCCGGCCCTTCGCTTTGAACAGGAGAAAAATGAAGCGTGATGGCGTAACACCGTTCCTGACAGTGAGGGGGAAAACAGGGCGAAACATCAGGAGAGAGGCAAACAGCGGCTCAGCGCGAAACCCTGGCAAATTGAAAAAGCAATCCCTGGTGGGTGGGTGTTTTTCTGCACGGCTTCTACCTGAACGCCGCGGGTCAACCTGAGAGCTTCGTCTCTTAGAAACCCCTGCGTGGTGAGAGCAGGGCTCTGTGTCATCGCTGCCGTTAACCCTCTGAGGGCAGCTACACTTCAGCGCTGAGTTGGTGTCTGGCAGCGGAGAACCACCTGCATCTCATAAAAAAAAGAATAAAAAAAAAAAAAAAAAACAGCCTTCCAGACCAGCCGGAGACCGGAGACAAAGAGTGAACTAACCCAGGCTTACATAACCCACGTGGAGGTTTATAGCACGCTGACCTCTTAAAAGGAGAAGAGGTATTTTTAGAGAGGGCACGGCTCCATAAGAGGAGCACTCTGACTGGTTTCGGAGCATTTCGCAGGCTACAGCTTTAACAGGGACTCGTCTGGTAAAGACCAGGAGTGATCTGAAGCCGCACCACAACACTTAGTAATAACTGAAAAAAACCTTTCAAGCAGCATAAATACTCAGCCCACGTGTGACGCTGTAGCTGGCCTTCAGTGCGGCAGTGTAGAGAAGGAGAACAGTCTGACTGGCAGGTGAGGGCGGGCTCAAACACTGGACTGTACCTGTAGACGACGGGGTCCATTCTGCAGTCACAACCGAGAGCCACGAGTGATTTGTTTTCAAGTTATTTACTACTACTGTGTGACTACAGATGTGCACCATCTGTGAGACAGAACTGCGAAATCCAAAAGACTTTAGAAGACGGGGAAAACCTCGGACACACTGCGCAGCGCTGTCCCCTCCGGTGTCTGATTGCTGTGTGACGCCGCCGATGTTTCATCACCTCCTCCACAGAGACCAGGTGCCTGCTCATCATGAGGCCCGTCAGCCCACACCTCAACACACCCACACACTGCAGAGTCTGCCTCACTCCTCAGCTCTGTTCACCACTCGCTGCGAGAGAAGGGATGTGGTGCCTATTAGAGAATCGTCGACATTTTTAGATGCATCACGATGCAGATCTTGAAGGTTCTTGATGAATGGAGTCAGGAGTCTGGAGTTGAGTTTTAAAGTTCTGTCGCTCTTTTGCTTTAAGTTGTGGGCAAACATTAAGCTGGTGTTACTGATGTGAGGACACGTGGCAGAGGGATGCAGGGACCAGCAGCAGGGATACAAAGCGTAGCCAGTATCTTGAGAGCAGACGCCTGGTCGCATGTCAAGAGTTTACGAACCGACTGAAAACGACGAACCGGACGAGACACCCGCTGCCTCACGTTAGCCACTTCCACCTGAAGCTCACGTCTGCAGCCATGAAGAAAGGACCCAAGTATAATCAGCCAAGTATTGAGGACGTTCTCTCCACTTTGCCGTCCAGCTCTGAGAGAGGAGCGAGATGTCTGGGCTGAGTTGCAGGCTGTTCAGTGTGATTTATAAAGCGGCCCTGAATGAGAAAAAGTCCATGTGCAGCATTTAGAATATGTGCTGGGTTATAATTCATTACATTATCTATGACAAGCCCTGTAAATCCTCAGCTGTCTGTGGAATGAACATGACAGGGTTACTTCATACTGCTGTGTCCTTAACTCAATGGACTCTTGCCATGGTGAGTATGTTAATGTGACTCATCATGATCCCTGACAATTATCACTATAATCCTTTTTGGAACCATTTGATTGTACAGAATAAATCAGTCAGCGTCAGAAAAAATCCCTGACGGGACCAAAGTCTGAGTGTAGGAGCGTCGGTACGCTGGCGAAATGACTCTTCCTTCTCTTACAGTTATCCTCTCAGCGGGGGATGAATGTGTCTACCAACATTCATGAAATCAATCTCAACAACAACTTTGCAACATTTTACGCAAAACAACAAATAATCAACTCGTGCTGTCGCTAAAGGAGACGAGATGATGGATGTAGTTAGGATTCATCCTCTGAGGCCGCGAATATCTGGAGAAATGTGATGACAATCCATCCGACAGTGACTGAGACAAGTCAGCAGACCAAGTTGTGTATAAAGCGATGTAAAGAGTTGTGCATAGAGTTGTGTACAGAGTTGTGTATAGAGATGTGTATGCCGCTTACAGTAAAGGCTTACAGTAAAAACAGCTGTTTCAGGCCCCTGTACTTCATTAAACACTGTCTTGCACCACAATTTAACATTAGTTGAAGTGAAAGCAAGGAAAGGAGAGTGTGTGTCAGGTGTTTCGCTGTGAAAGATGGCTGACTGAAAGCTTGTGTGGAACAGCTGATGGATGACTGAATGAATGCATACAGTAAAAAAAGAACCAGTGACAGACAAACTTATAAAAAGCTCTTGATAAACCTGCAGGAAACGGTCTAGCTTTCAGAATTTACAAGGAACAGCAGGTGGGAAGTGTATCATCCACAGGCATGATAAATAAAAACACACTGTATCTGACTTATTTGTAGGACTTTCCATCTACACCATGTTATTAAATTAGTCCATGGAGCTCCTCTGCTGTTCTGACCTCAGCCTGGAAAAAAGAAAAACCTCTGCTAAGGAGCCAGACAGGGAGCTGGAGCCGAGCTAAAAGGACCTCCGACAGACTTCTGTCTCTTTGAACCGAAACATCACCAGAGACCAGCGGCAGCTGCTTTGTCTATGCAAATAAATATTACATGCAAAGTCTGGAACTGAGAGGCCTGCACCGACTGACTGCTGCAGTTCTGCAGACATCAAGCCCTCTGACTTCCACTGCGGAGACTGGGGGCTGTCTGTGCGGCTTCATAGCAAATAATCTTTAAAAGCACCTGTTAACATAGGAAATGACACACTTTGTTCTAGTTCGAGCAGTCTTCCTATGTGAAGATGTAGGGAGGGAATTGCCTTATCATAATCTTAAATAAGTCCAATCATCCGTTTGTTTGTTTCAGGTGATTTTCTTATCACACCCAGCCCCGTGTCACTCCCAGAGACAGCGGCCTGGTCGGCGGCCCTACACCTCTCAGTTTGAGGCTGTAGGCTTCTGCAGGCTTTCCTCCAGCGCAGCAGTGTAAAGACTGATAACAGTCTGAGTCAGGGAGCGGCGGGGGTGGTTTGATGACTCATGCACTGCACTTTCCCTCAGGAGAATAGGGTTCATCTCCCAGCAGTGACCAAGAGTGACGAGTGTTACCCAAGCAAGTAAACACACGTAAATGACATAACTTGTGCCACAGAGCCTTTATTTTGAAAGTCTAACTGGACGTTGCATATTCCCTATCATTGCTAACCTGAGCACAAAGCTTCTCACACATAAAACTGACGCTAGATGGCTGGGTGGAGTGTCGTAGTAGTTGCAGCTTGAGTCCACTGACCAACAAACAGCAGAGAGAAGCACTATGACGTTGCAGCTTCTAGTCTGCCTGATCCAGAGAAGAAGAAACAGTCATTGTCTGTTAGGTGGTTGTCACTACAGCAGCATCCCGTAATATTTCCAAATAAATAGTATTCAACTCACATACTATGGGTTCCATACATACTAAAAACATACGCTCTGGTTTAGCATACTTAACAGCATGTGGGTTCAGACTTTCAGACACGCTGGTAAATAAACTAAGATGATGTCAGGACAGTGAATAAAGCCTAGTTATCTCCAGCTACAACTTCTACAATCCAACTAATTTATGACATAGAGGGTCAATCATGATGGTGGTACCTTGTCCATCATGTGGGAGGCTTCAACTCTCCATGAGCGAGTGCAGTGCTGGCTGCAGGCGCGCTAACGTCAGCTGTGGCTGCAGAAGGGGATCTGGCTTTCAGGCTATCCGACACAGTCCCCCCCTCCAAGACCTGGAACTGGCACTGCAGCATGTAAACCAGCATCTGCACACAGCACTGTATTTGAAAGCCATCTGGGGGCAAACGCTATTTAATTTGCAGCACGCTGCAGGCTGCAGAGCAGAGTCTACTGTTATGGTGCATGTGCAACACATGCTGCATCATCATAAATTCTGCTGCTGCCCAGTCAGAATCGGCCCGAGGGTTTGTGCAGCGAGAGCTTATTTGCCGTGAACCAAGTGGACATCTGAAACAAAATCTTTCGCAGCAGGAGGAGAGAATTCACAAAGAACGAAGGGATGAAGCAAAAGAGAAGGGACCTTTGTTGTCACCACCTCCTCTAACCCCAAGAAGACTCACAGCAGAGTGTGTGAAGGCTGAGGCTCTGTGCCATCCACCCTGCTCCTGGATGTAGGGGGACTGGGCACGCGTTCAAGAACGCCACATTCTGCCCCATGTGAACAGCAGAGGCTGGGCTGTCACTGCTGGTCCAGACAGTCCCCGTTCAGACAGTAGAGTCAACAGAGCACAGTGGGAAGAAGCCTCTTTGTTTGGTTTGTGTGAACTCTCCTTTCACATGCTGCAGCTTGCTCTCCGGTGATGGGGAATCCTTTACACACCACTCAGGAATAGATACACATTTGACTTCCGCGATAAAAAAGAAAGGACGTGCTCACACACGGTGGCTGACTGCGCACACCTCCACGGCCTCAGAGAGCAGACGCACAAAACACTCACACACACACAACCTTGAAGTGCCTTTTGTCCAGACAGGTACAGGGTTATCTACACGACTCAAGATATCACATTCACTTAATTGTCTTTATGCAACACACGATTGTATAGTGATATTATCAAAGGGCTTGATAAATATAATGCCAAGACAGTAGATCTAGAAAACACCTTGCATATAATACAAACGCATATTATTTTTACGGACAGAAATGAGCCATTGTGTAACCAGGATCATGCAACCAAAAGCACCCTGCTCTGTGGGTTGTTTTACAGAAGCAGCTTGCTGTGGATGACTTATTTCTTGCAAAGGCCGCCGACATGAAGAGACAGATGTTGGCTGGCAGGAACATCCCTGCACCTCAGCTCAGATACACCACGTTCACCAGACGCCTGTGAAGCGCGAGGTCAGGCATGGCACAGGTCCCTGATAAGAGCCGAGCTGTTCACACAAATGAACACCTGTCACTACTTTCAGAGGATTAAGAGTGCTCCGTCCTGTATTTTGAGGTGGAACGGTCTTTAAATAGAAACCCTGTGTTGCAGCCGTCTTTCTCAACCCTGCCATAAATGTTACCTTACAACTCAAACAAGTGGGAGACGCTGTTGCCTGGTAACGGCCCAAACAGAGAAGAGTCTGCCAGGGCTCCGTGTTTGTCCTGTTCTTCTGTGGTCCGATCTATCAGACTAACGTTTACGAGGATTCTGGATTCGTTTTCCATCACCACCCTCTCTTTTCCTCATTACGCATTTCCATAAAGGTTGAGTTTAAAAAAGTGGCACAAGAGCGCACACCGCTCCTCCGCAAAGCCGGGATTATATCGGTCACGGCTGAGGACGTGCTGTCCTGACTTCTGGTACGTAGAACAAAGCAAGCGTCAACACTGGAGCCTACATTTCCCATAATGCTAAAGGATTTCTGCCAGGATAAAAAGGTCTAAGTTCGGCAAGCTGCACATGCCCCATTTGAAATGCATATTCTCTGCGTAACTTGATGACATCATCAGAGTCATACAGTCATCTGATAATAATGCAGAGTTTCATACTGTGATATGACTGCTGTATAAACACAGAACCAGTAATGTTAACTGTACTCAGAGAAACCTGCATCTCAATGAGGTGGGAGGCAGTGTGTGTGTGTGTGTGTGTGTGTGTGTGTGTGGGATGTGTGATGTGGGACTCCAGCTCTGTAGTGCAGAGGGAGCTGCCTCCCTCTCTCCTCGTCTCATCGTGTTATGCAACAGCCTCCAGGCCTTTGTTTTAAAGCCCTTCGCTGCTCCTCCAGCTTTCATGCAGGGAATCACAGCCCCTCATCAGATGGTTCATCAGATGGTTCATCAGATGGTTCATCAGATGGCTCGGGCTCATCTGCGAGAGTTGAACACAACGCGGGCAAAAGCACGGAACTCTGCGTCTTTCCAGAGGCTGTAAAAAGTCAAAGTTCACAGGAAAGCAGCGCGAAGAGGGACGGTGCAGGGCTGAAGCCTCGGTGCAGCTCGCAGGCAGTTAGAAACATCAACCTACTCATTAGTGCACCGAGACAGCGCAGGTTATGTGGCTGCTGTCACATTCTTATGAGCTCGACACACGAGCTCACGCTGCCTCCGGCCAATCTAATGTATCCTGAGCAAAAAAATGTGGCACAGAGTGACACACAATGCCCCGGCTGTACGACTCTGTGCTCTTAGATGGGAACACGGAGATTATACTGAGAAACCACTTAGTGCTGAATCTTTGGGCATGTACAGTGCATGGACGCACACTTCAGAAAGAAACAAATCTAACTTACTCCAGATTAGGTCTTTAACAAGCAAAATACAAAAAATACAATAATAATAATAATAATAATTATAATAATAACAATAATAATTGAAACTGTCTGAGTCTGATGTTGTCTTTATAACCTCAGACTCCTCTCTGGACGTGAACTGAAGAACCGTGTCTTAACTAACCCTCTCTCCTGAAGTCTGACTCAAACATATGACAATACACGTGGTAACTTTAATTTCACATTAGTTTCACATTCCAGTCCATCTTCATCTTCTGTCTCTGAGTCACAGCCAGCACCGTGTTGCAACGCACAGTTATGCGTTTCCAGGGCAACAGTCGCTCCGCAGGTGTAATAAGATACACGGTTCACAGTGTAATCCACTTGTTAGTGTTGTTTTGGCCCTAAAGGGGTTCAGTGTCAGACCCTGAAGAGTGAGAAATCCTCTCCCTCCTGCATCACCCTGATCTTCTCTGTGAGGACTGTGTGTTTGAGTGAGACTACAGGCCTTCTGAATTCAGAAGTAATACTTTCTTTGTTTTATATCTAGCCCCCCGGCTCAGCTCTCTGACTCAGGGGGTTTTTGCTGCTACTGTCTCACTTGCTCTGGTCAGAGCAGAAGCTTGCAGGTGTTATATCAGCATATGTAAGCCAGCTTTAGACTGACATTGCTTAGTTGCTTCTCTGGTGATGTTTCGTGCGTACTCCATGAGTCCTGACACTGATGGATTTTAACTTGTATCGGTGCTCAGTAGTCTCGATGTAACGCAGCGGGCACCTTTAAAAGTAAAGACCACTACTTCAGTATTCTGTACCAACTCATAATACAAAGTGATGGTTGGCATGCATCAGCAGCCGTCTAGCTCTCGCCCCTTACAGGCTTTGGGATGAACTGGGTTAGAGCTGAACAAAGCCTTCATTCTTACTGGACTCATTAAATCAATTACTTCCACTTTAAAGAGCAACTGTTGTTAGTCTGCTCCTCTAATCTTTGGAAAGCCCTGTTTGGCACACTGGCAACACTTACAGTATATTAGATTTTCCCACATGATTCACAGGTTCAGTCCAGTTTGAGCAGAACCAAGTCGCGCTTCTCGGACTTGTTGCTTGTTGTTTAAACGTGTGTGTTCCGCGGTGGCCTGCAGCGAGCCCAGCGGTACTTCGGCAGCAGACGGATCCGCTGCTGTTAGACGGATCTCTGTGGTGCATTTACACACGTCTCTCTAATGAAAGCAATAAATAATTCAACAGACACATTCTGTATTATGAAATAAAGGAACAGCTCTCTGTGACTTACTGAAGAGAACTTTAGTGCCGGTGAGGTTGCAGACCAACCAACTGAACACCCCTCGTCCCTCTGTAAAGGCTCTTTCAACCAGTTTTCCTACACACTGGACCTTGTTTAGAACGTTTATTCACAGATGTGTTTTCAGTTGTGTGCTCTTCATATTAAAAGTCATCTTCCCTTCCTATGTGATGTACAGTAATCCATCTTTACGGCAGTCACAGTGGAATATGTCTCACTGATCTCAACAACAACACGGACAGTGAACATCAGCCTTCGTGTTAGTCCGGCGACCTCAGCGTGGGCTTTTCTTTCAACTCGCACTTATAATCACACAGGAATAAATCCACTGGAGAAGAGGCAGAGAGAACAATGTGTACACCCACAGCAGCAGAAAATAGACCAGAATGTAACGCAGCCACACCAGCGAGCTTTTTACTTTTCAGCAAGCACTGATGATCTCCATCGACTGGCTGCTTATGTCACAGATACAAGCTCAAATCTTCACGCAGCCACCTGTGACTGAAGATCCCCACCATTCTGAGGATCCTTTAGAGGAGTTCTGGGAAATGTAGGCTTTCTAATTTTGAGAATATCAATCCCAGGTTGACTAAACAGTGCTACGGGGAGTGGTGGTTAATTCCTTCCGCAACAGCGTCTCAGTTCAATTTTTTAAGACAAACATCATTATCAAGCCATTACCCTCGTCGTGTTGTCCGCAGAGCATGTCTGGAGCTTCGCGGCAAAACGGTGCAGCAGCTTTTCAAATCGTTTTGAAAAGACGTCATTTGCACCGCCGAGGTGCGGTCAAGCTCATGAACCTGCAGACACTAACACTTTACAAAGGGTTAAATGTGCTCTCAGATCAGGTTGTGATGTGTTCTCTCCTGCAGACTGTGATCACAGCAGACAAGCTGTATGGAGACATCTGATGTCTCTTGGGTTGTTCAGCAGAATGCTGCAACTCTGTTTCACTGTGAAGCTCCTGAACTTTTCTGTGGACTACTACACTTCACCTGACATTATATCATCAGGAGGGAGGAGAGGATGTCTGAGAACTGCTCCTTTAAGACTGCTTTGCTTTTGTATAGAATACAGTGAACGTTATCAGAGACTTTATTTATCTGACACTCAAAACTGAGCCAGTCTTTGTGTTCTGACACTAATCTCATAATGATATGTTGCTGATCTTGATCCAGAGCTGTGACATTTGATTGCTCTAGTTTAAATTGTGACCAAGATTCAAAGTGGAGGAAGGTCCTCTCGTCAGCGGCAGAGCCACACACACACACACACACACACACACACACACACACACACACACACACACAAAATGCTATCCACAATTCTTGTTTATGCAAAGCATATAAACAATATAGGCACTGCTGCTTCATTACTCAACATGTCATGAGGATGGACGAGAGAAGCTGAGGACATAATAACTCAGAGAGAGTGACAGATTCAACACCGATGTTAAAAATCAATCAACCTTGTTCTTAATTTGCAGTTCTGATCTGATCACTGGAGCTCTGAGACAACACCGCTGCAGCAGAGAGCCTCCACCGGTCACACACACCGTTCATACACACTGTTCATACACACTGTTCACACGCTGGTCACGCAGTTCTCTGAAAAAATCGGTCGTCCACGTTAATCTGCACTTACTACACTCCACTGATTATTGTTAGATTATCACTGTTCGTCAGTGTCAGAGCTGTGTGGGAGGATACAGGTCTGTCTGCCTGTCTGTCTGTCTGTCTGCCATCTGGAAACTTTGGGACTGTGTGAGCTGCAGCGATGAAGTGCAGCCGAACACGATCCGAAAGTTCCCAAAATCTCAAAGTACGCGCACCGAAAGTCACTCTCAGCGCACACTCTCTCTCTCTCTCTCTCTCTCTCTCTCTCTCTCACACACACACACACACACACACACACACACACACACACACACACACACACACACAGCTTGGTTGCGGTGGTGCATGCGTGGCCAGGCCACAGAGCGCGGTGCTCCAGCCCGCCGCTCTCCGGCAGCAGTGTGATGCTCTTACCTTGCAGGTTCTGGACCCGCATGTCGCTGATCTGCCCGATAAATTCCTCCCGCTCGAACCAGTCCTCCCACTCGTGTCCAGCCATCTGGAGCGGCGCACAGAGCTGCAGGGACCCCGGGCAGGATCACTCACAAAGCCTCCCCGGGTGGAGGAGGAGGAGGAGGAGGAGACGGTGCTGCTGCTGCTGCCTCTGCTGCTGCAGTGGCCGGGCGGGCTGTCTATTGTCCGGCTGGCCGGCCGGGAGCCATGCAAGCTGCTTCCACAGGCTGAGGGACCGGAGGGCTTCAACTCAGCGGCCGGACATCGATGCTGTTTACTGCAGGACTGATCCAGTCACAGAGTGGAGAGGAGAGGGCGGGGGGAGCCGAGGGAGCTCCGAGAGAACAGCACGGAGAGATGAACGGAGAGCGGCGAGGACGAGCTGCAGCACCTGGTTGGTATTTCCGAGGTGGGATGGAGCTAATCCAGGCCCCGCCCACCTCTCTCTCTCACTCTCTCTCTCTCTGAGTGTGTGTGTGTTTGTGTGTGTGTGTGTGTGTGACAGAGAGAGAACCACACACACACGCAGAAGAAAGAAGAAATAGAGCAGCATTGAAAACCCAACTATAACCCTCCTGCCTCCCACTTCTAGATGTGACCACTGCCTGTCCGTCTTTAGATTTTGGCTTGGAGAAACGGTCATCAGAAGTCTGAACTGTGAGCATGAAATAAATGAATCAGAGCCTTAGAACCTCACATCCACCATGTGATCATGTGGTTCATTTAGAAATATACAACGTGAAGACACAAAGGAGACACACATGAATGTCTTAAAACTGCATGATGACAAACATACCAAGATAAGCAATAACAATAACTTTATCTAACACTTTAAAACACTGTCCAAACCAGTCAGAACAGAACACTCCCAACTCATCAGAATGTGACATGCTGGGATGGCAGCCGACCCAACCTGATCCGACCTGTCAGTACCTGACAGGTTGAGAATGAGACTCAAAATTCATCTTTTCCTGCCGACGAGACCTTTAATAGCTGTGTTTAGATTTCATCAGGGTTCATCCCATGATCTCTTCCTGAAGTCCAGTCTTTCAGCCCAAACAATCTGCTGAGCTCCTCACATCAGAAACGTGTCTCCTGGTCGTCAAATGAAACTCTGTCTGTGTTGTGTGAGATCAGAATCACGGCGTTCTGTGTTCTGCTGGTATATAAAGAAAGCCTGAGCCTGTTGGTCTTTCAGGAGACGACTGGCTCGGGATTTCCTCCCAGTTCATCTGTGCAGAGCATCAGCTGAGGACAGCTTCAACGTGACTGCAGCTGAATAATTGCGATGCCTCTCTTCCTGTGCTGAAGTCATTAAGTCCGGACTGCGGCGGCATCTGGACTCTGTTCGCTGTCACCACACGGGAAATAAGGATCATATTAGTGAGGCGTGTTTATGCACTTCAGACGGACAGTAATGCTTCAGTTTACAGAGGAGCTGTAGGGTGGAGAGGTCCGGCTGCAGACAGACACTCACCGAGCTCAAACACAGTCTGGCTTATTGTGTAAAGGATAACACCAAACAAGTCCAGCTTAAAGGCTGTACCAGACACACAGTGTGGGTTAGTGATAGATAGATAGATAGATAGATAGATAGATAGATAGATAGATAGATAGATAGATAGATAGATAGATAGATAGATAGATAGACCTGACCTGACCTGTCGACCTTGTTGCTCTTCACACTACTTCACCTGACCCCCTCCTTTGCTGCTGTAATAATCACTACAACCTCTGGGTGTCGCTGCTTCATAGAAACATAAATATGGGTCGCAACATGCTACCCTCACAGTCCACCTTTATGTTATATTTCTGATGAGGACAGACTGGGAGGTGATCAGCATGGATGTAAACAATGTGCACATTCAGGTGATGCCATCAAGAGGACATGTTTCAAGTGCACACTGCAACAGTTACAGTATTTATTTGAATGCTTTTGAACATTACTGATGGCACATGAGGGCCCTGTTCCATTTCAGAGGGGGAGATTTCAACCACTACCCCATGTAACTCTGTCCTGAGGGCGAAGGGGCGACACCAGAATGAGGGGTAGGGGTAAAAATTGGAAACAGGATTGAGCGGTATTGTTTTACATACACTGTACATTAGCAGGAAACCATAACGCTCCACACAGTGGCTCTCAGTGTCGTGGGAGGATCTCTCAGCTCTGGTCGCTCACTTGTGTTTGCCATTTAGCGACACTACGTGAGCTAATCTAGCGAAGCCAGCTAACATGCTGCAACTGATAGACATCAACTGGTGCGCTGCAAAAAAAAACTTCTTTCAAAACTTTCAAGGACCAGCCTACACTCTGTCCAGCCCCCACAGAGAGACCCACACAAGCCGACACACAACTGGCAAACAAACTGGGATATCTATAAATAAGTATGGATGAAAAAGGGAGCACATTTGCATTTCGACCCACATTAATGCACTCCAACAGCTCCGAGGTTATTTTGTCCCTCGACCATAATATCTTGTTAACAGCAGAGTCAGAGCACCCCTGCCCACACAATGCAGAGCAGAGGCAGATGTTATGTAACCACCTCCGAGAGCAGAGTGATCGTCCTCCTACTGACAAAACCTGTCACGTTTCTGAGGCAAAGACACTGAAATGAATTAGCATTGAAGTTGATCCTAATCTTCGGTGCACTAAAATCAGCAGCCACTGGCCAATATCATCTAGAGTGATCTGTTTAAAAGCCATCTGGCACATTTCACTGCACGCAGCTGCTCTCAACAAATAATCAGATCACACAGCAATAGGCGACTTCCACCAGAACAATGTATTTCTTATAATTACTGTCATACAATCAGCACACAACATAAGTCATCCAGTCGCAGGGCTAAAAATAGTTCTACATGTTGTTCCAGTGCAGCCGTCGTCTCTCTGATGTGGATTTTTATGTGGCTCAGTCTCATATAATCACATACTTGCATTGACCCTGTTGGTGTGTGTGGTTTCTATCAGTAAGTGCATCAACCTTGTAATTGCTAGAGGGGAATGTAGAGAATGCCACAGATGAGAGGCAGCCATGTACCGAGACTTCAGTCTCATTTTGTGAGTCAGAGGGCCGAGGTAGCCGTCCCGAAGCGACCACTACTGCTGTTCAATAACAACAGAGACGAAAGCTGCAAGCTGCTAAACTGCAGGATCAAGTTCTCCATTAAATGATGATTCTCATGTCTCAACAATGAAAACAGACATGTTTGACCCATTTAGAGAGTGCTCATTATTTGAATGTGTAAGTACTTTTACTAGAGTAATCTAGAAACTCAGTAAAGCTGTAATTAGAGGTGCTTTGATCTAAATGCTAGCCTCAGCATGCTGACGTGCGCACTATGACACTACTTACATGCTGCTCAGTGGAGCGTGTAAGTATGCTAACCTTAGCTGATTAGCAAAACAGATGAGGCTGATGGGACTTTAAGAACTTTAACCTGCTGCTGGTGCTGAATGAAAAGTTACCAAGACACACGGGGGTTCATCCTCGGAGGACACTGAACATTTATACCAGTGTTGATAGCAGTAAATGCATAAACAGTTAATTCAGTTTTATGAATTACCTTGTTGACAGCTGGCAGTAGCTCCTTCAAACATTTGTTTGTTTGAATGTGTTATTTTTTCGCCTCATTACTGAAGCTCATATTATGATTGAAATACATCATCAACGTCAGCAAAGGGTGCGTAGGGACTGGGTTAAGAGCAGTGGACCATGTGTCAATAGCCCTTTTCACACAGAGACTCCATAAGGATCGTCATTTCTCTGTCTTTGTTTGTTCACACTGACCCAAGCAGTGGATCCAAAAGAGGCGTGGTGATGCATGTCCTGATGTTGAGATCTATGTTGTTTAAGGTGTTTCCTCCTGTCAATCTAAACCTGTAATGACTGTTTATAATCATCATCATGTATGCTGTTATAATGTGTTATGATTGAGATCCTGACCCAACAAACATCCTGGAAAGTGACTTTGTAAAAAAAAGAAAAGAAAAAAATGTTTTGCTCTAAATGACATATTTGCATAATCTCCATCAGTAAACTGGACGCTGCCTGACTCTCACTTGCGGGGAGTCTCACTGAAGTCTCGATCAGGAGGGCTGACCGTCGGAGTTATTTTTTTCTAGACAGTAAATACAACAACACAATAGTGGAAGGAGACAAAGACACAGGGAGTTGAAGTTTTTTGCTCTAAATCGTGTCACATAATTACCAGCATTCAACTATGGGAGCTGCCTGACTCTGCTGCCGGAGACAGATGCTGTTTTTCAGGCAGAAGTGTGATGAGGAGTCGGTAGGACAGACAGGATGACAGACAGGAGGACAGACAGGAGGTCAAACAGGATGGCAGACAGGAGGACAGACAGGAGGTCAAACAGGATGGCAGACAGGAAGACAGACAGGAGGGCAGAAAGGAGGACAAACAAGATGACAGACAGGAGGACAAAAAGGAAGACAGACACTTCACGTATAATTGTGGTATTTTTCCCTCGTAAGTTGCGAAAGTCATGACCAGTTACTACGTTACTATTGATGGTCCTGTAATGTTGCTTTGTGGGACATTTTTCTTTTATTTGATGAGTGAAGGATTTGTTTAATTGTCAGACTGTGAACACCATCAGATCGACACACTCCTGATCTGCACCTCTGGCTTTTCCATTCACTCAGATGCCGTCTCTCCTCTGTTGTGGCTCTGATACTACCTCTGGAGGTGGATCAGCATCTCTCTGCATCTGTAACTTTCACACCAACAGTTATGTAGAGAATCAGTGTATTCTTCCCTCCTTGAAAGGGCAGTGTGGATGATGCTGTTCACTGCCAATGACCAAATGCCACTACAACGTGAGCGTGTGTTCCAAGAGAGTTAAGTTTTCATACAGTGTTTTGCTCTTGGCATTGATTCTACCCCAAACTACTCTGCACTGATTTGCAGTGGGCCTTCCCTCTAAGAGGACAAGAGGACACAAACCACAGCAGGAAAGTGCTTCTCACCTACAGTTTATGAACCCCCAACCTTCCCCTGAAAAAGTCAGTAGAAGGTTGAACTCACTATTTGATTAACTTTAAAATGTTTTCTTTGGCTCAGTGAGTCACGATAATATGTCATATCTATACTACAATATTATTTGGTAATCCAGATATAGTTTGTAGTCCAGTCCTCATACATTACGTACAGTAGGTCAAATACAGAATGCTAAAAATATAATTTTCAACTATGCAAGGCAACAAGTTTGTCCAGTAATTCTGACCAACAAATGATTATCAATTAAAAAAAAACTGAAGGTATATACACCCAAAGTGAACAGATACACTACAGTATTGTAAATTATAGTTTATTTCACCTTCAGGTTATAAACATGGGGTGCTGTACTAGCTCACCTGGTAGAGAGCTCACTGTATCAATGCAGCAGCTGGGGTTTGATTCTGATGCAGGACCCTCTGCTACATGTCACCACCCTCTCCTGTCTGTCTCCATCTGTCCGATCTAATAGAGGCAAAATGGTGAGTAAAAAAATTGTTGACTCTCTACCATCCATCCAATATGATGTCAATGCAGGTTAATCTGCCAATGTTTTCCTCTCTGCTCAGCATATAAATATGGTGACATTTGGTAGTTACCACAAGCACAAAGTACAGCTGAGGCTGAAGAATGTCATTAGTGAGTAAGTTATCAAAACAAACATGAAGTCAGTCTGTGACTGAAATTAGTATAATTACTCCTGTGGGGACCATGAATGTCTGGGTGGAATTTCAAGGAAACCCATCCCATATTTCAGTCTGGATCAAAGTGACAACTGACCGACTGATTGATATCAATTCCTCTCTGCTCCTCCACTAGTGTGACAATTTCCAGCTGTGACAGAGCCTCATATGCTGCTTTATTAAACCTTATGAAGCACTGAAACCACCATGTGGAAGATGGTGTGACGGGCAGAACAGCGAGACTATCTGTGTCATGATCACAGTTTTAAGTTCACAGGTTTACAGGAAACGTCTCGACACAAAGAGTCCTGGTTAGCGAGCACACACGTTGCTGAGTGTAAGTGACTTGACCATGAGTCATTGCTCTGAATACACTTTTCAACATATCACATTCTTCTATCGTTTAACATTTTCCCGCAGTTTTGTCAGGAACACCATATCATTTATTGCAGAACATTTGGCTGTGACAGAGCTGGCAGTGAAGACATAAACAGGAAGTGAGCCATATAGCACTTCTTTCTCCAATCATGTTTTCAGATGTCTCAGTGGGAAGACAAGTCATCAAAAGTCTGTATGTATTAAAGCCTGCTGGGTGCACCCTGTCCTAGAAATCAATCAATCTATCTGTGTGTCTGTGTGTTTGTGAAGATATGTATTACTGACATTGTGGACATGTGTATCTATTTACAGTCACATATTGTGGGGACCTCCAGATTCCCATGACAGAAATCATTAGATTTTAGGATGAAGACTTGGTTTAAGGTTAGGTTTAAGTTAAGGTTTGGGTTACTAAAAAACAGGCTAACGGGCCAGAGTCATTCCCTGCAGGGCACTCAGCCAGACAGAACCAAGAGGACACATGGCAGGGAGGGCTATATTTAACCACGTTCAGGCAGACTGTGCATGTGGAATTCTGGGTAATGTCACAAGATTTCCGTGTTTATAAACAGCTCAGATCTTAATTGTCCTCATAAAAATCCTTCTAAAGCCTGTTTTATATTAACAGTAGATGAAATTACATGCGTAACACAAAGCAGGTCGCTAGTGATGAAGCCACAGAGAATCATCATGAAGTCTGTGATTCCCTTCAGCTCTGTGCTGCTGTTTGCCTCAGTGTTTGGAGGACTGCTCTGAGCCAGGACGCTCTGGTCAGCCACTGAGCAGCAGACAGACAGAGTTAGACTAGCTGGAGAACATAGTCGATCATGGACTAATGCTGCTCTGTGTCTCCAGGAGGTGTACAGTAAATTGTTTGGTTGTACGTCCACAATAGCATAGTAATATGACAGAGGTGGTGTTTGCTGAGTGGCAAAACAATGTGTAAATAAATGTATGTACTGGATGACAGGAGTCAAGGAGATGAGTCAACGAGCCACTGTCGAATGTTACACACGTGTCTCCAGTTTGTGTTTAATGTAAATCAACACTGATTTATCCATTCTGGTCACATCTCGTCTTTTTGTCCAGCGCTCACCAGGACCCTCTCTCTAGACAGAGACATGGCTCCAGCTCCAGCATGCTGTAGAAAATGGATGCAGGAACTTATTTCTGTTGTGCACAGTGAGAAACTTGGAAAGAGTCCCGGGTTGCTAGTTGCAACATTTGAATCCAATCAGACAGCTATTTGTGTGTGTGTGTGCGTGTGTGTTTTGTTTGAATTACGTGTGGTTTATATTTTGTTTTCAAAATAAGTAAATAAAAAGTAATAGAAAGAAACAGAGCTCCAGTCAGACCTCAGACGATGGAAAACATGATGAAAATATGACATTTCATACATGTGACAGTCTCCACATCAGTCCACACAGAGCTGATGTTTCGTCTCCAAAGTGGAAGATCCAAGATGTGATCCACATGTAGAGCAGATTTTTTTTGTTCTTAGTATTTTGTGTGTACATTAACTTTCCCCCCTCAGCCTCAGCTTTTTACAAATCATTTAAAATAATAAAAAAAAGGTTGATTACAAAAAAGGAGCTTTGTATCACACACACACACACACACACACACACACACACACACACACACACACACACACACACACACACACACACATATTTTTGATGTTCTTCAATGAAATTTATGTTGAGGTTTTGAGGAATTGCCTCATGGAAGTGGAAAAACTCTTTCCAATTATAATCTAAAAATATAAAATCACCAGCTTAAGGAATATAATATAATATGATATGATATAATATAATATAATATAATATAATATAATATAATATAATATAATATAATATAATATAATATAATATAATATAATATAATATAATAGTGCGGTGGTGCCCTCTGTCAGGAGGCAGAACAGTTGTTGGAGAGGCAACAGAGTGGTCGGATAAAGGCAGTTGGGCGGTGTGTGTGTGTGGGCCTTTATGTTGAGCCTCCTCAGCCTGTAGAGGAAGAACAGCCATGTCAGCTCCTCCACACCTGGGAGGTGTGATGTAAATCCAGAGGAACGAGCCTGGTGTGTCCATAATGACTGAATTGTATATTTTGGGTTAATTTACCCTTTAAATAAACATAAACAACAGCTAATGCTGTATGTTGTAGAAGATGAGATCCCCTCATTCAGAAACATTACAATACATCTCAGAAACATTTGGTCAGTCGGTGCTCAGAAAAACCTGTACACATCAGTCACTGTTGGTCCAGATGAATCGATTTCAAATAAACTAGACACATACCGGCTGGCTTTACTCAAAGACTGACGCTGACTGTGTTTATCAAGCAAACAGAGTAGAGGTTCAGTCTTGTCATGTAGCAAATGAAATAAATTCCTTACAGAACACCCTTCCAACAAAAGCTCCTCAACACATGAGGTCATCACAAACAAACAGGAACAGGTTCATCCAGTCACACACACACACACACACACACACACACACACGGTGGGAGGCAGAGACAGTCAGCACTTATCTGATCCAGCGTAGTTCATCGTGCAGCTGTGTAGAGCCAGTGTCCACACCTGACTGCTGGACAGGATCAAACCTTGTCAACAACATGATTCTGTTCCAGTCTGTTTTTACTTCTTCACATCCAGCTGGACAAGTTAAACCAGGATCAGATATCATGATGGAACAATGACCCCTGTTTTCACTGAACCTCTTAGGAGTGTTTATTGTGGATGACCTTATTTCTCAAGTAGCAGCTCAGACTGTGTGGTCCGATGAGATTCCACAAGGAGCCTTATATCACCAAAGGCCTGTTTAATACAGCGTGTAAATGGAGCCATCAGAATAGAAATCTGTAACTTCAGGCAGAATCCTGCCCCAAAAAACATTTGATGTTTACAGTGAGGTAGCAAAAGCACTGTTATGATGAGAGCAAATGTGCATTGAGAGAAATCACAAAGTCCCTGAGGTTAGTTACTGAGGCCAGTGTCTGTAAATAGTGATGGTTTGTTGATGGGGGCTCAGGAGGTGTTAGTAGAACAAACACTGTATCTGTTGACCAGCATCAGTTTGTAGAGTTACGTTTTCTCCTCCGTCTGTAAGAATACAGAACACGCTGTGATGCAGTGAGGCTGTCAGTGAGTCCGTCCTGTCACTCAGTCCTGTTGTGTAGAGGTGTGAAGGATCTTAGCGCACTTCCAGTGGCTACTAAAGGTATCTGCTGTGTTTTCACTGTCAAACAGCATTCGACATGTTCACTCAAACTTTATATGTATACTTTCACCCAAGTATGATTTTACATTTCTTTTTGCAACACTGATTGCTTGGAGCTCAAATAAACCGTCAAACTTTAGAATATTGGTTTTATTAGCTTGCTTGGCTTTGCTAAAACTACATGAGCCAGTGATCAGAAAACTTGATATCTTGAGGGGGGGGTCTCACCCGGTGTCACAGTGTTTTAGACCATGGATGAAATTTTCACCGGAATATCCCCTTTGACCCCACTGTGGTCATGTGCTCATGTCACCTGGAGAAGCGACAGGATGCCGTTCTTCGTTAATTAAACCTTGATGCCTGCTGGTGCCGCCTGCCACTGATGCTCGGAGACTCACAAAGATGTGATTTGGGTTAAGTCGGGACAAGACAGCTTGATTTAATTCAAACGTCTTTCTCTGACGAGCAGGAGACGTCCGATCACTCTTTGATGAAACACAGTTCATCTCATGACACGTTTTCTGTTTCTCACACGGGAAAGTGAGTTCGCGTGAGATCGCTGATTAACATGTTACATCCCTGATTCATCTGAACACAGACAGATAGGGGCAGATAACACTCACACAGCAGTAACATGCCAGTAATGCGTCCGCTCGGCACCGTGCAGCGTTTTCAGACATATTTGGTGAGAACAGATTTTGGGTTTGGTCTCTTCACAAGCACAATGATAACAAACCTGACGGACTACACAGTGCCGGCTGTGCACAGTCACTGCACCTGACTGAAACATGGGCCCAACACTGACATAAGTCTCCCTCGTAGAAAAAAAATAGAAAACAATAGGCACATTTCCAAAATGCAAATGTTGTAAAAGTCATTAAGCAGGAATAATGCATGAGATATGACATATTTGCACTGATAAATCTTTTGTTGGGCTATAATTTGATAAAAAGCATAGCAAACAATTACATCATAATGTTGAATATAATAAATCTGCTATTGACCAATGCGTGTGATCAGTGCTTAAATACAAACAAAGGTTTATTTCATTAGAACAAGAAAAGCTTTTAATCACGTTATTATTTTTTCACTTATTTCAGCATTAAAACAACAACCAGTCCAGTGAGGAACTGATCTTCATGTTGGTAGAACTAGAAATGTGAAAATCTGCTCCTAACCTTGTGGGTTGGCTGAAGCAATTACTGTTAGAGTTAGGACGATTTTTCTGTTCAAATGTTGCAGACGGCCGAGGACTGGATCTTCGTTTGGGAGAGAGGCTGCTCTGGTATTTTTTGCTCCATGTACTTGGCAGAGTGTGAGCTCCAGATTGCAGCACAGCTCGGTGGGCCTGGCTGGGAGAGCGAGGTGAGAGCAGCGTGGGAGGCGGCACACACACGGATGGAAGCAACAACACTCACAAAAAAACAAAAAAAACAGGCATTTAGTTTAGATGGTGAAAAACCCAGTGATGTAGCTGGAGAAAGTGGCTCATAATAGCAGGAGGTAGTAACAGGAAACGTCTAATTACACATTCTGGATGGGCAGAGGAGTACGCAGAAAGCACCTCCCCCAGCCCTCACTTCTGATGGCCTAACCTGCTTCTGTCAGTTGTGCTGTGGTCCGAATCTGCAGATTTGCCCTCTACAACATCTGCAGGATCCAGTCTTTCCTCACAAAGGACGCAACGCAACTCCTGGTCCAAGCGCTGGTCATCTTACCGCAACTCTCTTCTGGACTCCCAGCCTCCCAGGTGGAGCGAATTCCCAACCAATGTCAGGACAGCAGAGTCACTCTTCATCTTCAGCAAAAGACTAAAGACTCACTTGTTCGGACTTCACCTCGACCCCTATAGCACGACGAGTGAGTGGCCCTGTTTATAAAGTGACGTGACAGCAGCAGGGGCACCTGGCTCTTACAGACAACAGGAGAAGACACCCTCATTGTTCTCATTTATGTTACACTCAAAACACACCTGTGACCAATTCAGTCTAGATACAACACCTTCATACCATATGTCCTACTTGGCATTGTTTCATCAGTAAAAAGGTTTGTACACACCCTTAATGCACTTATGCCATGGACCTCTGACCATGTGCGACAGATGGTTGAACCAGGCCCAGAGAGTGAGGAGGGAATACTCAGTTCTAGTTTTGGCAACAAAATGAAGTCCAATGGCAGAAAGTAACGGTAAACACCGCTCAGGTCCTTCAGTGTCTGCAACCAGATGCTCCATGTTCCATCAGTCTGTTGTTGTGAGCACCATCTTCTTGGCTGAGGTGTCCTGGGGTGCGGGCATCAAGGCGAAGGACTTAAACAGACTGAATAAACTCATAAAGAAGGCAGTCTGTTGTTGGCTCTGAGCTTGTCACCCTGGAGGAGGTGGTAGAGGAGGTGGTGGAGGACAGGGTGCTGGGAACACTGCTGGCGACCGTGGACAGGGTCTCTCAGCCCCTCCATAAAACTCCGGACAAGCTTGAGAGCAGCTTCAGCAACAGACTCATTCAACCTGCTGCCTAAAGGAACGGCTCAGGAAATCATTCCTACCTGGTGCCATCAGACTTTACAACGCTGCACCTTATCCTCCCACACCTTATGTTCCACTTACCTTTCCTCTTCTACCTCAGTATTTTATCTTATTTTATAGCCACTTAAGTATTTCATTGTTTTTATATATTGCATATAGTACTTTACTATTTCTATATTTGCCCTTATATTTTTATTGTATATGTACTGAATGTTCCTGCTGCTACAATAACCTAATTTCCGCTCAGGGATTAATAAAGTTATTTATCAATTTATCTATCTATTATCATTATCATAATCCACACTGACATATTTACAGAAGACAGTAGAGCAGCTCTCACATCACTGTGTGATCATAGTGAGGTTTTTTTTTTTTTTACTCTAAATGTTATCCTGACACAATTTAGTTGAAAAAAAAAAAAAAAAACAGCTCTAAATTAAATGTCACCCTAATTCACATTATTCATATAATCAGACTGGTCTGACTCTGCACCTAACTCGGAGAGAGTTGTAAACTTTATATAATCATGTTGGATCATCACCAAATCCAACATTATGCCTCATACACACAAACAACTGATTACAGCACAGATTTCTTTTCATTTTTATTTGATCAGAATAAAAAAAAAACATTGGTTAAATACGAGCTCTCTTGAATAACATAAAGCATTCTAGTCTTTCACACAGTTATTAAAATAGAACTGTATCCTCTTACAAAAACAAGCTCACTTCTCATAATGAATACCTCGATCTGAAGCACACTGGCATTTAGGACAGTTTTGCATAACAACTGTACTCAAATTGTTCCTGTGACAGCATCTCTTCTTTGTTGTCACACACACTGTATCTAAAGAACCAGTTGTGCTCAGGAGATTCAAGTCGTTTTATATGTTGCATATAGTATCAGTGGAAACACAATAATGCAGGATTTGAGCCAGGCGTTGCATAGGCTTCTCTAAAGGGACACATGCATAATAGAAGAGTAGTGCAACAAGCAGCGGAAACACAGATCCTTATCATCGACTCATGAACACACAGGACAGCACTAGACCTCGTATTTAACTGGTTATATAACTGTTACAGTACATTGGCTGAGAGTGCTTACAAAGCTACATACTGACTACATACATGTGGTTATGGCACTGAGTACAGCTCACTAACTGGATGCTATACATAAAGCTTTAAGGCAACGATAACTGTATGTCCTTTGTTCCGTCATGTGATGCTACATGTAGCATATTTACACATTAGAACAGTGGATGTTAAAGTAGAGTCCATCCATCAGTAACACACTTGGTCTGGTCATGAGTTTCATAGACTTTCACTTATAAACACATCGGAAATCTAAATACTCTTCAGAAGGGGAACTGGGACCAAACCTCGTCCAGCAGGGCTCCATGGTCTAACGTAATGTGTAGGGCCCCTGAACATGACGGAGTTGGAGAACCACAGCATTAGAAGAGATCATCAACATAATTTTGTCATACACACTGGTGGAGCTGTTAAAGAAAGCATGTGCAACATTAACTTCATTGGTTCTATTACTGATCGTGTTGTTGTGAAGAGGATTCTATGTCCTATGAAAAATGTCTGACATGTAAAGACAGTTTGTTTCATCTCTGCCTCGTCCATTATTGTTGTTTGGAGGAACCTCACAGAGCCCGGCGTTGACCAGAGCTCATGATTTAACAGCCGGCCAGCCAATCAGGCGGATAAACAAATATGTTCCATGCTCATGACACCTGTTGAACCCTCAGGTGTCTTCACTCGTCCTCTTTCCATCCTCAACAAAAGCTGATGTTAACACTGCATTAGAAACACACTGAAGTGCTTTTGAAGTCGCAGTAAAAACAGACTGATGACGTAATAGATTAATTTAATTTGTTTACTGTTGCCACAGAAACACGATAAAGTCAATAACGCACATGAACTGAGCCAAAAAAGGCAAAGTTACTGAGTGTGTGAGGGTATGTGGAGGTGTTTGAGTATTTTTAGGGCTGTGCGTGGTGTGAAAAGAGAAAGAATTCAGGACCCAAAAACTATTTAAAGTTATTTTGGGTTTGGGCAGAACAAGTGATTGCCAAGGTTTACAGCTCAGGCGCTGGCATCAAGAGCACACTGTGGGCCAAGAAACTGTCGGGGCCACGGTGCACGGCTCTCTAATTGTTTTCACTGGTGGTTTAGGCTGTGAAAAAGACAGAACAGGGTGTCTAAGCTAAAATAGCACCTCCAGAAAGGAAATATAAATCAACAGCTCTCATGAGACGACTACAATTAAACACCACCGGTACAAACAGAACCCGCTTCAACACTCCCGACTCAGGAACAGACCTGAGCTATGAAAATCCGAGAAACCCTGTGTCAATAAAAGGAAAAGTATAAAAATGTTATGCTCACACGCAGGACCACGTGAAACATTCTCCCAACAGAGTCGACAGAAAAGGAAGATTTTGAAGATTTTGAAGACACGCACTAATACATGTCTGATTTGATTTGTTCTGGGAAGAAGCATAACTATGACATTAAGATGTCCGTCTCAATGTGAACTCAGAGCTGTGGATTTGTTTTCTGTGTGTCAAACTACGAGCAGTGATCAGGGTGAGAGGGTGGAAACGCCATCAGTCATAACATTGTAAGAGTAAAGACACCTTTCTGACGAGTGCTCATGATTCTTCATGCGTTTTGTCACTGAACCAGTGGAGCACGTGTGTGAACAACCTGTTCAGTGACTGATAGAGCAGACTGCCAGGATCAGGTGTGAAATGTTGTTCTGCAGGAAGCTACAAGGTGAAAAACCAAAACTTCAACATCACACCGACATCCTGTGACAGAGCTTCACCCAGGAAGCCAGGATGTGAGGCCCATCAGTACTGCTGCACAAACTGAGTAACTGCACATAAACATCATGTTAGCTGCTAGCATCGCACTGATAGCTATGCTGATCTGATCGCTAGCTCACGACTGGCCAGAGCAACGTGACGTCAGGTTGCATTTCTCTACAGTTGATTCTTCACATCCTTAACCCTGACTGTGGGAAGACGACCATAGGAAGAAATATCACTGAAAAACAACAACAATGACTTTGGTTTACAGATGATTTTACACCTTCGCTCGGCTCGTTATGATAATCTGAAATCATCAGAGAGAGCCTGGGACTGGAGTCTGGTTGATTCAGCATGAGAGATCAGTACTTAAGACGTAGTTAACATGATTTATAAGGGTTTTTTTCACATTAGGAACGATTCTTTGGTACCGTGCTAGAGTACAACTGCCCCCCTCTCTGCCTCTCTCCTGCTTGTCAGTTTCACATTGGTAATGCCTCTTCACACTCGAGTACACTTGTGTGTGCAGTGAGTGAGCTTGCCATCCACCAACATACAAAAAGAACAAGCACTCGTCTGCGACACACAGTCACAGCAGTCCACTGCCACACTTTGGTACAGCTGCTTTCACACCTGAAGCAAACCGTACTCAGGTACGGCTCATGTGTACTCGAGTACGGTTCGTACATGAACTGTACTCGGAACACTTGTGTTCACACTAATCAAACAAACCTGGACTTTGGGGTGAAGTGTACTCAGATCCGGGCCAGAGTCCCTGATGTGAAAACACCCTGAGCTGCACAGGATGTGAGGACATGAGTCACAGCAGTCCCAGTGTGTAGAAGCAGAATGAATAGATCATCAGGGTAATGACAGATTTGTTGTTTGCATATTGTAGTACTGCTTTAGGTTTGGTTTTCCTTCATAGACTGTGGTGCTTCCTACCAGAGATGATTTAAAGTAGGAGATGTGTGTCACTGATTGTTTCCTTAAGCAGTAAAGCTTTTAGCCAGTTTCTGAAGCTGCACAGCCTTCTGGTCCTGTTTGTGGTCTGTTACAGTCATGCATGATAACAGGGTGAGGCGATGTGGGATCCTACAGTAAGTCAATGTTTCCTACATAATCCAGGGTCCAGCGAAGAATCCCTATGTAGGTGGAGGTCCGTCGTAACGAAGCATGACGTTGAAGGATCGGGCGAAGTTGTTGGAGAGCGAGCAGCTGTTGCCTTCATCCATGAGAGGCAGCAGGAAGGCGAGCAGCAGCAGAGCGAGGAGGAGGAGCCACAGAGGAAGAGCCAGTCGACAGACCCGCTGCAACAATCCAGGCTTCTGCACCACAGAGAAGAGTCATCAATGCACAGACACACACTGCATGTCATTCAGAAATACAACTGTTAAAATGACTAAAGACTTTAAACGTATTTCAGTTTGACAGTTTGTTATGTCTCCAGCTGCTCATGATCTAATCCTAACTGTTGTTGATGTTTACAGCAGTGTCTTATGGTCACCCATCCTCTCAGCTCCCACTGTACTTCCCTCATCCTGTTTTTCATACCAACAGATACTGGTTACACAGTGCTCTACTGCACACCCACACCTGCCTCTGCTGCTCTTCTGGGTTTCTGCTGCAGATTCCTCAGAATGTTTGGGATGTTTTCGTTTGTCGGTGTGTGAAATTCAAAAACAGCGACAGGATCACTGTGTGATAAATTGCTCAGAAATCTAAAATCTAAATGTGAAGTCTTCTGAAGACGGAAGCAGAAGCATCTCGCCCACACAGTCAGAAACATCATGGCCCACCGTCCACTGATTCAGCTCAGTCCCCTACACTCAGACAGTTGTTCTGTGACTCATGATTACTGCCCACGCTCATCCCTCGCTTTTGAAGCCGCCTGCACTGGAAATAATCTGATGAAAAGCACAACACTTGCCTGCGAAGGCCCAGCGCCGAATATGAACAGATGCAGACATCGTTAATGTGTTAATCTGCAGGACTTTTGTGTGAATATTTGTTAAAATTCCTCAGAGTGGCTCACTGCAGTGCCTCATGCACCAGAGTCCTGACACAAGACTCAAAAGTCTCCATCCACTCGAAAAGAACATGTTCATCATGTCGGTGTTCGGCTGATTCCTGCAGCTCATGTTTCTGTGATCAATGAGAGGAGCACAAACTTCGCGACAAAAACGTTCATGAAATTTATACCCATAACTTCAGCCACTGTTGCTGTGTTGAAGAAGCCTCCTGCAGTATTCACATACTAATGGGTGGATGGTAGTGCAGGGAAACTACTATGCTTGTTGTTTCTATCTTCTTGATTGCTTGCGTTCAAGAGCTTGACGTTTGTGATTTATTGACACCAAACCCTTCTTCTGTGTAGCCATTTTCACGGTGATGGCATCTCACAGCAGGGAGGAAACAGCATACCAGATCCAAAACTAACAGCGTGGTCAAACACTTGAGACGGACAGAGGCTGTGTGCTCTGCTGTGGACACAGGGACAGACAAGGCATGTGGAGTGTGTTGGACTGTGTGTGTAAAGGTTACTGATTGATGGAAGAGGAAGTGAAACTAGCTTACCATACCTCCATGACAAACACTCACTGGGCAAAGGTATGTGTGTGTTTCTAACAATCAACACACACGCCCTCAGCCTACTGTGACAGAGTGAACGCGGCAGGAAGCAGAGGACGCTGGTGGTCTGGCCTGCAGTATGTAAGGCATCTGCGCTGATGGTGACAGGACTGGAACTGTCCTCACTGTAATAACTCATGACTTTAATACATTTCAACTATGTTTTTTGATGGTTGTTTAGTGACCATCCAGTCAGTCCTTTCCTGCAGATGTGTTACAGTAAAAGCCCTGCAGGGAAATGATTACAAACTGCTTCTGTTGATCATTAAAAAGGGATCAAACAGGAGCTCATTTCTCTTGTTACTCTGGTTGGTTTGTTTTCAGCCGTCACAGCAGTCTGCTGCTGGTTCACCACTGGTCATGCTCATGCTCATGTACTTCTGTACTGACATGATTTAAAGGTCAGACATTCGTGTTCCCCTCAGGATGAACTGTCTGTTCATACAGCACCATCATACCTGCAGAACGCTTCATTTTGATCTATTCTATGTTAATTTATCTTTAGATTTATTCTCTATTCTACATTTATTTTATTTTTTAACAATTTCTCCATGTTGTTACATTTGTGTTCTTGGATGAAGCAGCTGTAACATGAGCCAGTTTCTCCCCTTAATAAAGTGTTTTTACATTTCTACAATCATAATGAGCTTGTGAAATGAAGAATTATTCATAATGAATTAATGAATACATAAAAACTCACTCGCTCCCTTCTTTTGTTGTATTTTTTGATTAAATATATATATTTTTTTCAAATGTGTATGTGTGCACACTCTGTTCAGCACACTGCTTTAAATCAAGAACTGACCAGCAGACAAAGATGGCTGTCATTCCTGACCGAATAAACATTATGTCTTCATTTAAAGACTCAGATCTCTATAAAGACCTTACATTTGCAGAATGTCCCATAACATCAGAAATATCATGACAAAGCACACATAGCTGGGTGTTTGAGCTTCATGGCAGGAGAGAAAAGCAAATGATGTGACTCAACAAACCATGTCGTCATTAAGCAGTCAAGCCCCCCTCCTGAAGATAAAGGCAGCCTCAGCCTGTAAAGACCGTGTGAACACAGTCTGAAGAGGAATGTTTGGAGGGCTGTTTGAGCCGGACCGTCTGAGGGGTCAACAGGGAGGCTTTCTTTAATCTGCTGCTCACCACCCACTGCTCACTACATGAATAGGAGGGGGGGTTGGGAGGCTGGTTCGATATGCTTGATTTGATGCCAGTCCTGGTTGGTCAGGTCAGGTGTTTGGCTCTCTACAGCCTGAAAACCTCTGGGAGGTTTCAGTATGCCAAATGAATGCAGGACAAGCTCGATTCAGAGGTTCAACACTGACCCAAGGCCATTTTCCTTCACTAATGAAGAACACAGGAAGAACATTTTATGCTCCTAGTAGCTTTGGAATAAACAGAAGTGGGGGTTTGCTACAGACAATGACAGGCACCAGTTTATAAAACTAAAGAAAGAGCGCCATCTGCAGGACGTGCACCTCCTGAACATCTCCAACAGGTTCAATCTCCAAAACAAAGCAGATCAAACAAACTAATGAAATACCAATCAGCATGTTGCATTACAACGAAGAACAACCTCAGACCTTCGAGCATGACCAAGAAAGATATTTGACGGACTAATCACAGCGTTTACATCTCAGTCATCTAAAGCACGTTTGATGCTTCATACCTCAATAATGCAGCAATGTCAGATAGGTGGGAGCACTGTGTTAAACTATTCATCTGCAACACATTTTACATGCGTATATCATCACACAGTATGTGTTCATACCAACAAGACCTACACCGCGAGGAGGAACTCCTTCACTGATCTGATATTAGTGATGTCTCTGTTCATGCTACATAACTAACAGCATCCAGATCATCGACAGGACTTTAAAAAAAGGATTGGGATCTACAGTTTATTGACTTTATCAAACTGTTAATTATAGTTAATAAAGTAACTAATCTATTAATTACAGTTAATTATATAGCTGGGTACTCCAAACCAAGTACTCTTTATTCACAAGTTAATTCTATAAAAACGTGTATGTGTGAGGAAAGACTTGTGTACATGTTCTTAGTGAGAACCATCTTCACCATAATGATGCTCAGTTCTGTTTGTCATGAATACTTTTGTGTTACCTTCTGCACCTTTGCTGTGATGGCTGGGTCCTCTGGTTTGACGTGTAACTTCTGCAAAGTTAAAACAGTTCTGAATCAATTCACTGTGGTAACTGTGATGAAACATGTCAGCCAGATTTACAAACACTAACACTGTGCGCTGAATCATCATACTGAAGCCAAGGCACACTGACTCACGCAGGACCACACTGCTGCACAGCCTGCAGAACTCTTCTTAAGTTTGTGAAAACATCTGGTTTAGCCACATCTGGAGAAGACTCAGTCACTGAGTCCACTGAGCAGAAGCTACTTTACAGATATGTGACAGGGTATCTTCACTGGGCAAACAGTGTCTTAAAATGTGTTAGACTGCCACCCTGTGGTGAACAACAGCAGGGAGCACGACAACTCATCCCACTGAACACAGTCAGGTTTCTCTACTCTTTGAGCTCCATGTTCTCTTTCTCTACATCCATTTCCTTTGACTCCACTCTGTATTATTTGCATCAGATTTGATATTGGCAGAGTAGAAGCTTTATAATGATGATGACGATGCACAGCCCCTGTTAGGCTTGCTCTTCTCACCTTGGTCCTGGCCCTGATGTTTCCCAAGTCCTTCAGTTTGGACTTGTAGAGCATCCAGCGGTAGCGAAGCTCCTCTAGAGACACATCCTCTGCAGGTGCTGGACCATCCTCGCTGCCCCGACTCTCCTCCAGCAACAACTGGAACTGCTCCTGACCCCAGCACACTCCTGCCCTCAGACCCTGCACCAGGACAAAGGAGAGTTTTAGCTATAGTGGTTCCTGAGGCTGTTCCTTCTGCTCAGCTCAGAAATGATGAGCAAAAAAACGGAGGCCTTTATCCACAAAGGTTGCTTTCCAATCAGCAGAACAAGAAAAACATTACAAGAACAGACAATCAAAGTTGACAATCAAAGCAAATCAGGAAAGATAACGACTTTTCTATAGCATAAAGACAAACATTCAACAGAATATTCTAGTTTCACAAGACCCTCTGGCAATCAAGGTTAGTTAACAGTTCAAACAAGCTGATGAGTGAAAACAAGTGTTACTAAATACCAACACAAGCTCTACATCATGCTAAGAATGAAGGTTTAGTTCATTTCAGATAGTCTGTTCATATTTCTAGCACCGTCTGTGTCAGGAAGCACAAACAGACCACATTTCCACAGCAGCACATGTGCAGCTCTGGTTTGGTTTGCATGGATTATACTGTTTACTACTCTGCTGAATCTACTCATACATTTATACATGAGCTCTCTTATCAGTGCCTGACATGTGCTACATTCACGCAGACAAACACACAAGTGTAACTGAAGCATGATGACTCTCAGTATCTTATGGCAGTACTGTGAGCTCCGTGTACTTCTATAAGTGACCAACCTGAGCAGCACCTTCACATTCATTACGCCACCGCGCATTACCATCAGCATATCATTAGAGACATTATCATCCACTACATTTTGGTAAAATGGGATCCAGGGTCCTCTACTTGGCCTAATTAGCTACTTTAAGTGTGTCGGGAGAACAGAAAATGATTATCCTGCTAGTTCTGTCTCAGCGATGCAACTTGGTGGCAGATACTCATCAACTGCCTCAGGCCAGCAGCATGTTAACAAAGGCCTGTCAGTTTATCCCCCCAACAGCCATGGACAACAGCATGACTCATGTGGCCAGAGGGTGGAGGCAGTTTCTGGATGATGAAGGCATTGATGCCATTGACTGGCCAATTGAGCATCTATGAGATGTTATGTATTGGTGCGTCAGATGCCTCCCAGTACCACCACAGACAGTCCAGGAGCTCACTGATGCCCTGATCCAGGTTTTGGAGGAGATCCCCCAGGACTCCCTGCACAGACTCATCCGGAGCCCACCCAGACGTTGTCAAGAGTGCTTACAGGCACTCAGGGGGCTGCACACACGACTGAGACACATTATGACCTGGATCGGCATGCGATTTTCATTCTGGGTGTGATTTTAGATCCAGCCCTCGATGGGTTGATGATTTTGGTTTTCACTGACTGTTACGTCATTTTACTCTATACATTTAACTTGAATAATTTGTCTACAACTACCAGCTGTTAACGGAAACCCACCGTGAGTGTGTCCTGTTGGATCTTGACTTCTTTGGCACTGAGTGTTGCTCCCATGGTGTTGAGGATCCCTGAGAGGAGTGCATTCTCTTTGGACAGCCAGGCCTCAAACTCCCTCCTCCTGGGCGTGTGCTGTCCTGTGCCTCCCTGCAAAACACATCACAACTCAGAAATCTCTTACACAGCAAACACCAACACTATTAACAGGGCGGCAGTCACTCTGTGCCCTTTTTGAGTTTGAAGGTAGGATTCATTGGTGATATGTTGTCTGTTAACAAAGCAAACAGTGAGGAAGTCACCAGCTCCTTTGTTGTCATTATGATACATTCATTAGAGAAAAAGTGAACTGTGTGTCACTATTTCTCTTCCCAACTCTTTTCATTGACCATATAGTGAATTATCTGTAGTTCCCATTACAGACAGTTCACTGAGCAGTCTACAAGTGACACCTTGACCACAGTTTGCCTTCAGGCCCTGCCATCAACCACTAAACATACATTTATTTAGGAAGATGCACCCAGTATATTAAATCAAGTAGAGTTGAGCAGATTCCAAAGTGATGTGACGTCTAATGGCTCCAGTGATCACTGATCTGTATCTTGGATGACGGGATGGATCACTAGCAGGTCAGAAATTCTTCTCAGCTGACAGTCTGGGATGTTTAATGGTCAAACTTTCACATGGCTGCTGTCAAAAGATATGTTCTGAACATTTGTGAGCCCGCTTTAATATTACTGTAGTATTCTAAATGTGGCTGAAACTGTAGTCTGGACTGAGACTGTACTGAGGTTAAAAATAAAACATCACCTTTCCAGGGATTTGTACAATTTTATCAGGGAGTGAAAACAACAAAGAACTTGAATCTGTCCAGCTCACCAACAGACATGTATTGATTTCTATTTATCTTGAACTGCCACGAGGGAGAGCCCTCCTCTGTCCAGCCAGTGTAAATCGTTTGCCTGTCAGTAGGGTTGACAGCCCCCAGGAGGGACTTAAAATGGATGTGTGAACATCGATTCCAAACTAAGGGTTGGTTTGTATCAGTGATGAAGTAGAAATTCTATAAAATGCTCAGCTGTACGGGAGTGATGCTTCTGTCGGTTTCCCTAAACATGGTTGAACTAATTCAACTTGACAACATCAAGTTTAGGTTCAGTGTAAGAAAACATGTTGTGACCAGTCAGCTGATCCAAACAGGTTTGAACACATCTTTTATCTTTTATCAGCTCTGCTGGAAAACTGGTTTAGTCATATTCTCTCTCGAGTACTTGTGAACATTGTTGTGAAAACGTAAGAAATACTTTCAGCTGTGTTTTTCAGATCATTAAAGCGTTGCAGTAAGGTGAGGTGTTTTACGTCAACCTATAGTACTCATCAGTAAAGGAGGTTGTAGTACTGCATTCAGGAAGGAGAGCTGTAACATAACCCTGTAGAGGAGGCTCCTGTCCTCCTCTCTGTGGGAACACTGTCCATTAAGTGATACAGTCAGAGAAATAATAGCGGGCCACTAGACCCTCTACACAAGTGACCTGACAAGCAGGAAACATGAACACTGCACAACAGTACCATTGTGTGTTCCACTGGGGCTGTTGGTGACGTCTTGGCTTGGTCTCTTCTGAACAGCACGCTTCTGAATGCCCCACCTCTTCCTGGACTCAGGCCTTCTCCTGCCTCCATGTGACCCTCTCTGGAGCTCAGTCTTCTTTCTTCACCATAGCTGAACTTTGTGGTTGAAGATGTTGCACCTCTGTCTCCAGCCAGGACGCTGCTGTCGCTCCCCGTTTGTTTATCACCGTGAGGACTTCCTTCAGTGGTCAAGTCTTTGGACACCTTTTGGCCTGCTCTGCTGCGAATGCTCCAATCAGAGGAGTCTACTTCATCTCCTTTAAAGGACCCACTGTCTCTGTCTGTCCTTGATGGACTGAGATGCCCAGCCAGCATCAGGTGACCCTCGCCATGTCCCTGGAGCCACCCACCGTGCCCCGTCGTCTCCCCTGCTAGCACCGAGCCTCCTCCTCTCCCAGCCCCACAACTCGCCAAGGCTCCATACACCTCTGCTGGCTTGTCTTGTTGTTGTCCTCTCTGGCTCCCGGAGCTCCCTGTCCTGGCCTGACTGTCCCCCTCGTTCAGACTCAGCTCTGTTATGGACGTGTTGTCTACAGACAGGCCTCCAACTCTCCATAAGTTAGACTCTTGCTCTGTGGAGCTGTTCAGCAGCCTGGGTGAGAAAGAAAGAAAGTTAAGTGTGTTCATACCTCACCATGTGTCTCTTGTAGGTTTAACACATGAAAAACGCAGGAAGACACAGTGCAACATCGGAGAACAACATCCCAAACAACAAAAACACTCATTACTGTTCCAGGTACCTGTGAAGATTGAGACTCATGTTGTACAGCGCCAGCCAGGACTCACGCAGGCGCTTCATGTCTCGCACGATGTGGACCTGTCCCTCTGCTGAGGTCTTCTCCAGAACCCCCTGACCCTGGACCTCCATCTGCTGCAGCTGAAGCTCCTTCTCTGGAAACTCTCCCAGTGCTCTCTGTGGACAAGGACGAGACTTTCATATACACAGTCGGTGGTCACGTGGATGAGACCGAACATCACAAGATCTCCTCTCTCTCACGATCTCTGCCCAGACAGAAATTACAGCAGAACAAGTATTCGACCCTTAAACTTGTTAATACACCCACGACTTGTCTGATCGCCTCTCAGCTGGTGTTTCTTGCCTCATCTATCTCAGCAATTCATTCAGTGAGTGCAATGTTATTATTATCAAAATTAATGATAGGACCTAACGTGTAATTAATCAAAACATTGCAGAGCCTTTGGCTGTTTTAATCACAGACTGGAAGACAGTCACTACATGTCTACAGACACACACCTCAGCTTCGTGCTGCCGACCCTCTATGCTCCACTTTCCTGCAGGGCTGTGGAAGGACTCCAGCTTCTGCTTCATGATCATCAGCCACTTCTCTATGTTCAGCAGACTGTCGTGGAAGCTCTCGTGGTCATCGATGCTCTCCTCACTCTCATGCACCTTCACCTGAAAACAGCAGAGAAGGATCAGTGGGATAGTCAAAGGTCATGATATGCTTTGGCAATGTCGGCAATGTTGTTTCATGCATGTGAGGCTGAACAAAGCTAATTTATGGACATGTGGTGCAGAGATGAGGATGCTTTTAAACCTGACGCAGATGTGTGTCAGCGGTAACGGGAGATAGTTTCCTCTGCAGGGTGACACAGTTGGAGATTCATTTCAGAGCAACAGTGAGAAACAGCTACAGTGGCGAGCTAATATGCAACTGCTGCCTTCGACAACACTGAGGGGACACGCTGTCTCAAGGTTGTAAACAACGATGTCACTGTCCATCACAATGTTTTACCGTAAACATCGTCATATGGCAGTTCAGCAGACATCGCCCAACCCTGGGGAGTGGTACTGCAATACTAATGCATCATTGACAGAAGTTGTATTTAGCCTCAAGTGTCTCCTAAAGGGAGCTGTGTGACATCTGATGAATGCTCTCAAGTTGGGTCTGATTTGATTTGAGAAAAGTCTGGTTGTGGATTATTAGTCACACATCTGACTCTTATCTCAACCACACTGTCAGAGGTCAAGTTAGATCTTCTGACAGGGTTGAAGAATGAATCAATATTGAGAACTGGAGGGAGTCCCGCTCAGTTGTATGAAAGCAGATCAGTGGTGCATAAAACCAACAGAGTTAGACTTCCCAGGGATAAAATGACCCAGATCTTACAGTTGTGGGTCCCGTGGAGCATGCTCACTGAAGAATCTGACCAGCCACGTCGTCTAACATACAGTTTCGCTCTGGGCCAACTTAAATGGCCATAATTTTAAAACTAGTTAATCATGTAGCTCTCCCAAACTTTTCTAATGTTATCAGACCAAACTGGATCAAATTCGGGCAGTGAAATTAATACATTTGAGGAAGGTTGTAACGCTCAAAAATTAAATGTTTCAACCATTTTAGGAGCCACTTCTTTCACAATGTAAGCTTATCGTCCGCTGGGCCCCTGTGCATCACGTGACGTTGTAACTATACGGTTTGACCACTATGTCTAATTGGCTTCAAAGACCAGCGTTTTTCCTGGAGGCACTGGAAGAAGAACATGAGGAATAAAAAGGACAGTATTGATAAAAAAAAAAACTGTCCATTCTGAAGCCAAAAATGTTAGAGGAGTGCAATGCTAGACTGGTGGGTTTCTCTCTCAGAGCTCTGGTGATTCAGTCTAATGTAACTGAACCAAAGCAGCAGTGCAGCCGCAGGCCGTAAAACCAAAACATGACCTGAAAGACACAGCAAAGGTCAGAGGAGCTGATGTGGTGATGATGTGACTACCTTAACCCATCACACAGTCATGTTAATATGAAGACAATGTCTGGTGCCACTTAAACGATGTGTCGACGCTTGTAGGCAAAAAAACCCCAAAACAAAACAAAAACTCCATTTTGTCCATTTAAAACTCCATCCTTTCTTACCTTCACTGCTGTGTGCAGTTGTTTCCAGTCAGCATACAGCCTCTCAAACTGAGTCCTGTTGCTCTGACTGGATGAGACCAGAGTCTCCAGTGCGATGATGTGGGCCTCAAGGTCTTGCAGGTCCTTCTGGATCACCTGAGGACACACAAGTGGGACACAGTGTGGCTGGGGGGGAAATGATACATCAACACAACATTGTGGTTTAAGAGTAAACTCTCAGTTCAAACTCACACAAAGAGAGTTCATCCACATTAATCAAAAAGATCTGTTCTCTCCTGAATACTGTAATTTTCATGATGTCGCAGCAAAATCTCTTATAATGAATACATCTATCACTTTGACAACAATGAATGCAGACACAATAATTACTACAGTTTCAGGGCTCTGCAGTTGGATTCTCACTGTGAACTGTAATGAACTGAAACCAATGGCTGCCTGAAGGTAGCAGAATACATTACAACCCAACAACAAGCTGTGAAAATATCTTCTAGTCTGTTTAATATATAAATAAATGTAGTAAATCAACAACAGAGCATTATTCTTGTTGTTGGTCACTGATCCAACTATGAGAACGTGACTGCACCAGCGTCTCTCTGATTAAAAAATACGTATGTTTCACATCACTGAGTCACTGTCTGACGTTTCACTGTGGTCACGGACTGTAGCTTTGGAGCAGCTGCACTACACACTAGAGGCTACGACATGACACAGCGAGCCTTGTGCTCCAGCAGACATTTCGGCCGACTCTGGCCCTGGCTCTGCTCTGACCGGGGATTAAACTCACCTTGAACTGGTCAGACTGGCTTTTCTTAGCCAGGATGTCGGGCTGGGGGCCGTCAGCTGCCATCAGCCGGTGCCGGACACTGGCCAGCTTGGAGCGGATCAACTCATAGGTGTCATCAAAGTCCTTGGTTCTGGAGATTAAGCCCTGTGAGTGGAAAAAAATGTCATTAAATGTCTTGTTACACAGCCAGTCATGGCAGGATTGTATGTTGAAGTCAGAGTATCTCCACCTTTGGATTGACTGTTTGCCTTTTTTAAAGTGAAATCAGTCTGCACAAGGAGTTTTAGTGCTTCAACCTCTGATGATGTGCAGAGTGTAATTCTGAGCTCATATGTATCTTTCATCTCCCCCACTGCACATGACAAAGGAAATAAATGAAAAACTACAGGGCATGTGTTGTTATTTTTAGATCCTACCTGCTGCTCATCTGACAGCCTCAAACTCTGCTACCATATATTTCATTTAAACACAGTAAATCCTCCCCCAGGAGGAATACTGACCTCACTGTGTGCCTAAGGACACGTTCTGAAACAAGTTACAATCACACCTTGAAGTCTGATTTAGAGCTGCAAACACCAGATTATGTTCATCTGCTGATTGTCTTTGCAAATCATCGATTAATCCTTTAGTCAGAAAATGTCAGAAATTGTGAAAAAGTTCATCACAATTTCACTGGAGCCCAAAGTCACATCTTCAAATCCAGTGTCTTCATTCAAAAGAAGAAAAGCAGTATTCTTCACTGTTGAGAAGGCAGAACCAGCTAACTTTGACATTTTTGTTTAAAAACGAGGAGGTTTGATACAATGCCTCAAATCACGAGTCTTGAGTCAGCGTCCGTTGTGGCTGAAACTACAAGTTTACAGATTTATAGATGAAAAATAATGCTTGGAGCAGGACAAACGTTTCACTTCCCAAAATTTGTCTGATACCTGCAGTCTGCTCTTCCTCTGCAGCAGCTGAGAGTGCAGCAGCTCTCTGTTCCTCATGGCGGCATTCAGCTCATTCTGCAGACATTCGGACCTCTCGGGGCCAAACACAGAGTCCAGCAGGTCTCCCTTCCCCTGCAGCTGACTGAAACGCTCCTGCAGCTGGACACTGTTCTTCAGCAGATGCTAACATAAAGGACAGAAATGGAGGACACATGAAGTGTGCGGTTTATAAACCTTTGTTCAGACAACCTCTCTTAAATGCTCCACTGCTGACCAAAGCAACAAGGCTCATAAATATCAGTGCAGCAATAACACATCTGTGCATTTTATAATCAAATCCACACAGATACCCATTCAGATATGTTTTAATAATGTCCAGCTCTAGAAAATGTCTCCATACAGAACTTCATACAGAATTTCTATGACAGTACATTGCTGCCACAGTGATGCAACTGTTACACAAGCGTTGTGATCTAATATTAGCAGGATGTTTCTTTGTCTTTCTCTTGGTGACCCTTGGATACACTCATCCAGATCCCATCAGTGTAGTTAATCATATTGTTTATCACGACTGTTTTCTGTGGTGGTGTAACTGTAGAGTGAAAGAAGACGCTCTGGGAGGAAGCTGAACTGAGATAACTGGCCTCTAGTAAAATCCTGTAAAGCCGTTCTGGTCCATTCTGGTCACATGCATACACTGTAAATTCAAACATTGTTGCCTTAAAAAATAAAAAAGATTATAGCCACTTGTTGGGAATTAGTGCGTTTACCTCTATGTTCTGGACCAACATGGCGATGTGGGAGAAGTCAGTGACCTCAGCAGAAGCCTCCAGAACCTGAGAGACCATGTGGCTCCACTGAGCGTAGACCAGCAGTGGGTCCTGGAGGACGTGTCTCAGCCCCGACTCGGACTCTGAACACAACCTCGTCGCTCTGCATTTCACACTGCAACATGAGAGAACGTTCTGTAAAGGACCAGTTCAAAACTGATGCTAAGAAGTTGGAGGGAACTTGCAGAAGTTTGAGACCGAACAGTCAAAAACAAATGCTTCCAGGAGGTAGTGTGCAGAGGAAAGAACACAAGGTGGTGAGGATACCACATAACTACAAGGGCACCTGGAGAGCACAGACCTTCACCGAGGCAAAAATTCAGATCTTGTGTCACATGTGCAAACTTAATATTAATATCATTGCCTGTTCTCGTGAATCATAAAACACTGTAATATCTCTGGTGTAGTTCATTTATGTTTCCATAGCCACACATTCCTTTAAGAAAAGTGCCAACACCTGCTCTGCCTACAAAGTTTGAGTTTCTACAAGTTTCAGCGATCTCAGAGGATTGTTTCTACCTGTGTCTCTGACTTTAATATGGAGTCATCTCATACCTAAATCTGACGATGTATTGTCACTATTGAACTTCACTACCATCTACTGGGTTTTAAGATGTTTTGCAATTTTTCCTCCAGGGCCAAATGCCTCATCTCTCAGTGTTAATGGAAGTGAAAGACAACTACGGTATCTGCCCTGTGATTCAGATCAGACTCAGCTCTTACTTAGCTGACACCTCAGCCTTCCAGCAAGTTTCCTATAAATTAGGCCAGTGATTATTCTGTAATTCTGCAACAAACAACCTAGATGTCTTCCATGTCTTCTCTCTCTCTTAGACAGCACAACTATTAAAGCTCAGGAGATTTATCTTTCAGGCCCAAATATTCCTCATAATGTCCATTTAATTTTCTTGGAGGTTTTGTGGGAAAGAGCAGATGTGATTTTATATTAATCACTGATAAAACACAGACAGTTAAATGGATATACTTACAGTTAATGGAAACCAATTAACTGATAAGCTAGCGTAACCAATAGTCTCCAAAAATGGAATGTGAAACGTAGTTACAGGCAAGCATTCGTTTAAATTTTATCAATGCATAATTCAGCTGGGGTTTAAAATGGAGCTGTTAAAGATACTCTTCAGTAAAGACAAATGCTTATACACTGAACAGAACTAACTAAATTCACTAAAATGTCTCCTTAGTAAATTTACTGAAGACTTTGTTACTAAAATATAATATTACCTTGGTCACCATTACCTCCCAGCTACAGCAACACGCATCTCCAAACAGCTAACACATGTCTGAGTTTTTTGAATATCCAAAACTGGAGCACTCCACTCAGCCCCACACATCTCTGAAAGTAGCTCTACTGCTAAGTAGGACAGCCTGCTGCAGGGGCTCAGAGTCCACACGTGTAGAATATTTACTTTTAATTTGGCTGGTTTATTCAGTAAAAAGGCAAAAGAGAGAAAACAAATTCAGTCATAACCACAAACTGTTGAATCATCACTAACTCATCATACACACTGTCAGTAGGTCGCAGGCTGCACACCAGAGGCCCCAGACCCCCCAGGCTCTGTTAGCAGTTTGCAGTAATTTGACTGACAGTTATTTAGTTTGGTAAAATGTGAATATGCAGCACTAAGTTAAGCTGGTACTTTACATAGGGTCATATATGGGTCACAGTCTCCTCTAGATGTTTTCTGACCTTTACATTTGAAATCCACCACATTGTTGCAGTTTGCAGTACATATGCACGTGGCTGCAACATGAGCATGACTGTTAATAACATGGCCTCGTCTCTGTGTGTAATCAAAGGTATATCCACTAGGTGGCAGATGAGAACAAACTCACCCTGAGCTGACCATGTTCCTAGAGGTTCTTCAGATTTTGCATGTTGTAAATGTAACTAAACACTGCAAAACTAAATGAGCTTAACATGTTGTTAATGGCAGAAAAGCAGCAGCAGTGAGCAGCTACATCAGCTTCTCTTGTGCTGGGTTGTTCACAGTTTGCTGCTGACTTGACTTCACTTGACTGCAGCTCCTCAATACTTCATTATGATGCTGTTTGTCTCACGTTACCTTCAGCAGAATCATGCAGCTCTGGATTTGGATTTTAGCACTTGGCCGTATTGCCATGTTGATTATTTTGTGACTAATTGTGCCGCGAGGAAAGAGGAAGCGCTTCAACATTCAGATTCCTCCTCCCGCTGCTGCCTTGATTTTCTGTCTACAGCTTTTTATCAAAAACATGTCATCAGATGTGCTAAACATCAATACTTCTCTAATCTCAGACTATTTTACACAGAGCATTTAAACTGCACTTATTAAGCAGCTCACTAACGGCCATTATAGACCCATATATAATGGACATTATCTCCTATTTTTATGTATGATCATAGAAAATAACAGCTTCATACCTCCCTGACTCTATACAATGTTTCAGAAGTTTTCAGGCTGGAAGTCAACCACACCACAGCACCAAGACTGCTCTGATCTGATCTCAGTGCTGCAGTCAACACGGTCGACCACAACATACTACATTACAATGTGACACTGGTTTGAGTCCAGAACCTGTTTTGTGCCACCCAAGACTCCATTCAACATCAGCACAACACAATGCAATGATTAATCAATTTGTTGTCAACTGTTCAATGTATCACCAAATATTTTGATAATCAGTTACATAACATTTGAAGAAAAAAAGCAATAATTCTGAAACTGTAAATATTCTGTGGTGTTGAGTATCGTTGGGTGGAGGACAACACTAACAGCTCATCATATCGGGCTCCGACAAACACTGACATCTAATATAACAAACAGCTAACTGATTGATCGAGGACATAATACACAGATTAATAGATAATGAAAATAACCAGAGTTACTCTGTGAGTCAAGAACAGGGAATGCTACCAACAAAGCCAACCAATCAGAGGTGGAGTAGGGTGGGTCTCTGTCTTCTGGAGAGGTACGACTCGCCTTCTGCTGTTCAAACAGAACAATACAATGACAAGGGGAGAGAGTCGAATGTGTTCCCTCTGATTCCTCTAGTTAGATTCATGAGCAAAGTAACCATGTGATGTGGTGGTAGTCATCGTTACTAGGCTCGACTGAGACAGCTGCAGATGATTAACAGCACCGTGGCTTGAGCCCTCACTGAGACCAGGACAGTGGATCACATCACCTCAGCTCAGATCTTCACACTGGCTTCATGTGAGTCAAACATTTACATGGTTCATAATGCTGTGAATGGTACAGGACTGAACTACATGTCTGATTTGCTGCTCTGTTATAAACCATCTAGATCTCCCAGATGTCTGGCAGTGTGAGGGACAGAAATCAGTCATCTGACCTGAAGTTTTTATCCTCAACAAGCTCTGAGAAACCCTACTCAACCCCTCAGCTCTTATAATAAGGGCTACATTTTATCAAATTAATCTTCCAGACCCTTTGCTTTATCCATCGTACTGCACTGTAGTCTTTATTGTACTGCTCAGTTCAGTAAAATGAGTGGGCTCAGTTCTGAGGCCAATCCAAACAGTTGGTACTGCCACTTAGTCTCCATGTGATCCACAATGTTGACTTTCAGGGTTTTCACACAGCAGCAGGCTTCTAGTCACATACCTCTGATGTTCTTTGACAACAGCCAGGACGTCGTCAGAAAGGTGGCGCGAGTCCTCTGAGAACCTGAAGAGCTCTTTGAGTTGAGCCTTGAGAAGTTCCACTTGGGACTCCTCTCCTGCCAGAGTGTTCCTCACACCCTGCAGGAGACAAACACAGAACACAAGCAAGGGTGTGGTTCTTACTACAGATAGCTCTATACTGTTATATACAATGAAACATAGATACGAGTCAGTCACAGTTCTCTGATTCTGAGCTGGAGATGTGAACTACGGACAGCGACAAAACATCCCAGTTGAACAAACTCAGTGACTTCAAACCTGAGATGACTGTGGAGTGAAACACAGGATGAACACTAATGCTGTCATCCAGGTAAACTGAAAGGAGATGGACTCATCGTCAGAAGTGACAGTGATGCTGACGGGTTTTCCATACAGAGTCCTCTAGACCCACAGCTGGTCATTTGAGTGAGTCACCAATAAAATTAAACTAGTGTTCTATAATCATGGTTTTATGCTTGATGGAAATGGATCTGAAAATAAACAGATCCAATCCCAAATCTGAAAGCAAAACAGTGGTAGATCTACAGCTGCCCCCTCAAAGTTAATGAGTCAGTCAGCTGGAGACTCATTACAAGTCTATTACAGAAACAGGATACAAAATAGAAGCTTATAAAGTGCTCAGGCATAACATCTCAGTGAGGGATTATTTATAAAGTTAACAATAAATGTATTTTTATAGCAGCTGCAGCATTAGTTGCAACACAAATCAAACTGACAACATATAATGCTGGTCATCTGATGACAGAAGCTCGATTCAGCAGAATCCTAATCTGGCCTAAGGGCCCCAAAATGTGTCAAGGCAGCCCTGCTGTGACAGTGCCGGCAGCAGCCAACAAAAGAGCTGCTCCAACAGGAGAGACGCTCCATGGTGCGCTGGGATTTTATAACTGAACTATGGGCAAGTTTCAGGTTTTCTTCACTGTGTGGAAAAGTGATGTTTTCACATCACAGACAGGCACATAGACATGTAGACAGACATATGTTGAAATGTGGACCTCTTATTCTGTTGGGCTGACCAGATATGTAGCATAACTACTTAAAGTATATATTCAGTCTTGACCACAGAGGAATAAAAAGGACGTATTAAAGAAGAGGGGGACTTAAGAGGACTTATTAAAATCCTTCTGTTTACCACAGCACAGGGATGTACTCTGTTTAAGGTTAGATCCATTAGTGCTTTACGTCCTATAATGGTTTGGCATTTCTTTCCATTACCTGTCTTAGCAGTAAAACATATTTCAACTACAGTGGAATATTTGGGATGAAGATAAACTGAAGCAGTTAACAATCCATTTCACGACTTCAACTAAAAGTGAGAAGAGACTGTGTCATAGAGAGGTGACAGTCTGTCTCGACTGCAGCAGATGACAGACAGATGAGTCCACAGCGTCATTATGCATTCCAGTCACACCCAGCAGAAGCAGCTCCACAGGTCCGCACGTACAGAACTATTCTTCTAAAAGATTCTGTGAACGGTCTCCTGCTGGTTCCTCGCGTTTATCAGTCACATGCTGCAAACACTTACATCAAAACATCTGAAAGATACATTCTGTGCTACTCAGTGGCAGAAGACTGCTTAATAATCCACAACCAGTCGTGATTTGTGAGAAAAAGGGGTGGATATATTTGGAATATGTCACAATGTGAGGCAGCCGGATGGAAATGATAATGACTCTGTGGCTCCACCACGCCTCTCTGAGCCACTCAGTGGATCCACTAAAGTGATAAGCAGCTTCAATGCCAGGGCTGCTGGATTGTGTTTCAGGTGTGTCAGGCATGTGAGATAGGTTGTAAAATATATTCCGATGAGATAAACAATGCAGTCAAGAGTCATCACGTCAGGGCATGTAGATTTTATCACCTCTACCAGGGACGTGGGCAGGAATGAAATGCGGAGGAGGCAGCAGAAAGTCAAAAGAAAGAGAAAGAAACACAAAATGAAGTTGTGCAATCTTGGGGGAGAATGGGTAACAGAAAGAAGAATACGAGATGGGGAGGACAGGTTGAGAGCCAAATGTTTTAGTATGCTGCAAAGGAGCAGGGTGACACTGACGCAAAGAGAAGTCAAACCAACGGCTGCTTTCTTTCTCTCCTGACTGAACTGTCTCCGCAGCCCTGAGCGCCATCAACTGTCAAGTTCTGAATTTGACATTAAGCGTGTGATTAGATTTGTAATCTTAGGCAGGGATCAGATTGATGACCTGTGGCATGTAAAGGAGGACATCAGTAACCGGGCTACGAGTTCATGTAAATACATTTCACTCAGTGCATGTAAATCCTCTGATCGCCTGGCAGTCAATATTGTTTCATCGCCCACCAGAACCCAGAAAAGCAGCACAGTTGTGTTGTTCCTGACAGCCACCTGCTCCCTGTCTTCAAGGATCTGACACCATCAAAAGAGGAAATGGCAACGAATTAAAAGAAAACTAGTGACGGGAAAGTTACGGCACATAAATCAAATCAAATATCATCCTGAATGCTGCAATTAAGGTTCTGGTCTCCAGTGTGAGCACTGGGTGAAATCCTGCTGAAGCATGAGGAGGACAGAAGGAAAAGGTCCTCCATGTTGAATTGTACATCGCCTGTATTAACACCATATCAGTCACAGACCACCATCAACCTGTCTGACTGTCCTGTATGGTCGTCAGAGGCTGGCTTACTGAGCCAGTAGGCCAGTGTCAGTTTGGATGCAGGCGTGCAGCAGTCTACGTTCAACATGACTGATGACATCTCATCTCTGGAGACCCATATATGTACAGTATGGCAGACAAGCTCCAGGATGGCTGGAGTAACTAGTGTAAATGTAACTTGAGTAAATATCCAGGATCACAAGTATCTCCTGCATCTAGACAACATTTCCACAGGTTCAATGATACCATGTTTTATAAACCTACCATGTATTTATTGTACTGGCCCACCATCTGCTCTTCGGTGCCATCAGTGCGGTCCCCGGCCTCCCGGCTCTCCTCCAGGTCCTGGTCCAGCCCCTGCATTAACAGCCTGAGCCGGCTGATGTCTTCTCCCAGCCGCTGACACCTGGCCATGTACTGACTGTGGGAGTCCAGGCTGGAACGCAGGCCCTCGTCAGCCTCACAAAAGCCCTGCCTCAGCCTCTGCCAGCCAAGTCTCAACTCCTCGGCCTCCTCCACCACCATGTCCGCCCCAGCAGGCGAGGTGTTGCCCCTCACCGCCTCCGCCACGCCCTCAATATGCTGCAGCGTCTTCTCCTCACTGGCCACGCAGTCATCCAGAGCCTGACCAAACATTACAATGTGTTACAATCAAAGTGTTAGGACATATCTGTGACCACTGAACAGCTGAAATGTTAATGATGAACAGAGATTCTCCCCGGCACACCTCAGTGAAGACTGGGCTTCATGTTTTATTTGGGGCTGACACACAGAATGTTGAAAGTGTGTCCTCTCTGCCTCCATCATCATAAGAATAATAAGTTTATTATAAGCTTCCCATTTCAGCTTTCCATTCCTTTGTGTCTCAACATATGATGCGTTAATGAGCTGTGTGTCAAACACACGTTTATGATTCTTCCAGGTTCTGTTCATCAGAATAATCTCCACAGATGGACACCGCTCTGTGATGCTTGAAGCTAAATTAAATGTGTAGCAGTAAAAAGCCAATGTTAGGCTATAAACAGATGACATCACGGTCGCATGACTTAACCGTCACCACCACTAAGAGTCTTACTACACCATTACTACATGGGTTTTAGGACTGTGGCATCCTGTTTACCAGGAGAATAATTATATTCACTGTTTATTTAGTTACAATCTTTAGAGTACAAAAGTTGCACATCTGAGATTATTTTTTCAAACTCTAAATAGAATCAGTGACAGCTGTTGAGACTGTGAACATGGCAACATCAAACAGCAGCACCCTAATTCACTTTCAGTGAGTCTCACTTGTAGGGCTTTGAGCTTGTTCTCGGCTGTATCCTCCCTCTCCATCAGATCAGTTAGCTCCTTGGTTTTTGACAGCAGCCAGGATTGGAACCTCTGAACGCAGCCTTGGTATGTCTGGTGCTCCTCAGCAATCTTCTGAAGCAGCGACAGGCGCTCCTAGAACAGCAAGAGACAACAACTTGTGGTAATTTTTAGCATCGCACTGTTCAGAATGAATGCAAACATCACAGACTTCACATTTGAGTATCTGAGCGAGGAGCCCGAATGTGAATTGTTATGTGAGACGCTCTGTTGTCTGTTTCTTCAACTGCACAATTTTTGAGAGCCTGTTCAGAGTTTAAACGCCACCACAGAGACTAGAAAGAGCCACTTCACAGGCAGGAGCTGCAAACTGGAGTCATTATCTCATTAAACACATCACTATTCAAACTGTCAACATAGTACTTTCTCCACTTCAACTACTCATTCTGAAGTAAACGCTGTTCCAACAGTGTGGTGGCTGTAGAAAAATGACACCCTCCACATAGAGTTCACCATAAACTTACTTTCACGGTGACATTTGGCCCACCAAGCATGATTTCAAGCATGACCAAGCATGTCTGCCATTGTTCAACCAAAACAAGAGGGGGCATTATTTTCCCTGGTCGCTATCCCCAGGTAACTAGCTCTACACTAGACAAGAAGAGGAACCTGGCTGATGGAAAAGGCAAAGAAAGTGAGGAGGGAGACTGATCAGTTAGTAACAAACCAGCACACTTTTTTACACAACCGGCTGTTTTCCTCTGCCTCTCACACAGCACTGTTTTCTGGGTTTCTACATCAAACTGGGATTCTGACGGTTGGTTTTGATTTGGACAGTAGCCAAGCTGTCAGCAGCAGCCGTGTTGCTAACGCTGTCTTTGTGTCTTTGTGACAGTGATGGTAGGAGGGGGGATTGAAAAGTTGCCTTTTTCTACTTTAAATCACAACATTCCCATTTAGAGTCAAAAGGACAGATTTCATGTGAACAGAAGATGTAATGACACCGATGTGAGTGTGTGCTTGAATCTGAATGGCAGTGTGAAAGCGCTCTCTCTGGTAATGTCGACTAATCCAGCAGCATCTTTACACTGAAAGTAAAGCACAGAAGAACACACACACACATATTGTTGATGAAGTTTAAGGTGAGTTGGTGTGTGTGTGTGTGTGTGTGTGTGTGTGTGTGTGTGTTGTAAGGAGTCTATTTGAAGCCACAGCTTTCATCACTGCAGTTTCTCAAGGCTTTTTCTTCCTGTTACAAGAAGGCTGTTCCTCGTTCTAACAAAGGAACTCTTTTGTCTGACTCTAGAGGATTAACATGCTTTCATTTCCTGCTTTAATTTCATTTGTAGTCTTCAAGCATTAATTTAGTTTTTCTTTAGTATTCGTTTACTAGTCTTATCTCATTCTGTGCGTCATGCTTTTTAAGGTATTGTACTACACAAACATTTGTGTGGTGTACTTAAACCACAAGGCGCTGTGCTGTTGTTCCTCCTGCATTAACATAAGCAGGGCTGTCACAGGCTGCACACAGACAAGAGTGCAAGACGCTGATCACAACGTGCATGAGCACAAAACACAGCACATGGGTCTGAGCTACCCAGGGTCAAGTTGTATAGCACCTTAAGCAGAAACAGTGTGACGTGGTGCATTATGGGGCAAAACATAAAAAGAAAATGAACTGACTGGATTAATACCTGGTTTGTATTCTAGGCTGTAAACCCCTCACTGAGGTGAAACACAACCGACTGAGCCAGGGACCCAATCTCCTCAGGGGCCTCAGGTACCAGAGTGTCAATTCATCAAATATAATTTGATTAAATACTAATGTACAGAAACAGTCCCGTCTCTGTAGAGGGCATCTATGTCACAATCTACTTTTTGTACTTTGTGCTCACGTGGTGCATCCTCCTTCATAAAGTGGTGCTGAACAGAATGAACTGACCTGGTATCACTTCATCACAGGAGTGGTGGGTGGTCTCTGTAAGATAATCATGCTACTACCTATGCCGTGATGTTGCTTGCTTAATTGCTTATTCTTTTTTATCAATTAATCAAATAAACAAGCATAAGCTTAATACATAATACATGTAAGTCTAACTTGCAGTAATTGTCACAGATAAGATCTTTGCACTCTAACATGGACACATGAACCCACGGGCTCTGTCCTGAGGCAGTGATGTGTAGCAGGACCATATCACGAACACACTTCAATCTAAACCACTAATCAGAATGCAACACAGATCATCAACAAACACATACTTCAGCATTACGCTGCAGAGTGCTGAGAAGTGAGCATGAATAATACTCACCAAAACACAGTTTAGAATTCAGAGTTAAGCAAAAAACAACAAGATACAAGATAAAGACCCAAATTCAGTCTCTCCAATCTGTCCCCAGTTTAGACTCTTCCCAAACAAAGGTGATGATAGCAATTACCTCCATCTTGGTTTGACTTTTTTGTCACCAGCCTCTTGGGGTTTGGGGGGGTGGGGGGGGGGCAGACTACTCAGTGGGTGCCAGACAGTGTTAGAACAAAGAGGTATGACCAGGCTGTGAGCTGAATGTTATGTTAACAGAATAAACAATATTTACTGCAGACATCCAGAAAGACATGATGTCCTGTGCAGTAAATCTGTGAGTGAGACCTCGGCTCACCTCAGCTCTGTCTCGGACATTGTTGTAGGCCTCCTGCAGCCTCTCCTGGGCCTGGGGATCCACACTGGGGTCCTGGGTTCTGTTGTGCAGTGCAGCGGCCTCGTCCAGCAGCCTCTCCAGCAGCGTGGCCTGGCTGTGGATGTCGCTCGCCACCACCCTCTGCTGGTCCACCTGCCAAAGCTTCTCCTTCACCCCCAGCTGAAGCTCCACCCTGACGTCCAGACTGCGCTGCTGCCTGGTCAGCCACTGCTCAAACTCCTCATAGGCCTTCAGGTACTCGCTCCAGTGGAGCCACACCCACTCGATCCGACTGGGTGTGAGGTAAACACATGAAGAAGAGTTAGGCTGAGCAGTTTGGGTGTGGTTGTTTTCATTGTGTTCATGAACATGTTTTTAATTCAGGGAAATAGTTCATAAAATGTATTTATTTTAACAGCAACTGTCTAATAATTAAACGGCTTGTCTTAAAGATCATTCTAGTTCTTATAAAGTCTGCATGTTACATATCTATATCACTAAACAGCAGTACTGTACGTGCACGTGTGTCTTTTTGTGACTGTGGAACAATCCCAGAAGGCACACACACCCAAAGAATGTGGCCAGAACTTCCCACAGAGCGAACAAAATTTTTAAAAAAAATGTCCTTGTGAAGTGATCTAAGTGTGGGTGCAGTGGGTGGAGCAGCACCTGTGACAGTGGATGATATAGGTGCAGGTCTCCTCCCACAGGGTCTTCAGTTCTTTGAGTTTAGTGTGGGTGTGGATCCTGAGCTCCTCATCGCCGCTATGCAAAAGGTTCTCTGCAGCCACCAGTGCCATGTCCATCTTCACGCGGCCCTCATGCTCCGACTGATGGATCTTCTACACATTGAGCAGGGTGCAGGGGTTTGGGTCAGCGGCATATGAACCCATACAAACTACACACAGTGTATGTTCGAGTGAACATTGAAAAACAAACACTAAAACCACTGAGGATGAAAGAACACTAGACTGAGATGACTGACTCACACAACATGTTAAATTAGTGCTAATCAGTGCTGAAGCTAACATGCTACAAATTGTTGTCGTAAAGTATTCCAGAAGTCTCCAGGCGTGTCACTCATTTGCATGTTAGCATCAACCTTGTGGACCAGTTTATTCGTTACATGATTAAACATGATGTACAGGAGTTATACATGCTTGTGTTTGACTGCTTCTTCTGAGGCAGTTGTTCCAAACGCCAAGTTAGCTGTCAGATTGTTAAGACATTGTGCTGCACTGCACAGGTGACACCTGTCAAGTACTGCAGCTGCCTCCACTCTGGAGTCTGAAGACTAAAGTAGCAGCAGGGGTCAGAGGTGAAGGGTCAAACAGGAAGTGCAGTAACTCACCTCTGTTTCTTTGAGCCGAGCCTCGAGGGCATCACGGGGCCCCTGGGTGTTGTCGTTGGCCCTCAGCCTGTCCTGAATGGCACGCATCCAGGAGAGGGCCACCTCCAGGCTCTCCGTGAACTCCTGTTGCTCCTGCTGTGTCATGACCAGTGCTGGGCCTGAGAAGACGAACGGGACTCAGAGACTATTAACAGGCACAAAATGCTCATCGTTTTACAGAAGTGGTTTGTAAGATGGAAACCAGAAGACACACTTCTGGTGACTTGTCATGCAGTTGCTGAGCAACACAGCAACAACACAAAAGACAGCTCTGCTGGTTCCAGTGCCCTCGACCTACGCTAGTGGTCCCCACAGGGTTCGAGATGAATCTCAGGGGCAGGAGAAAGATTACAGGGCCAGGCGATGAGGAGGAAAACACAGTTTCTACACAGAAAATCTTCATTCAATTTTCTGATATTTTCAAAAACATTAACTGCTGAACTACTCACACCTTCTAAATACAACTTACACGCACTGTACGCATTTCATACACATGGAACTGGTAAAATTCCACGAATTCCTTCGACTGTAGTAAAGTCAGTACAGCTCTGCAGAACCTGGCCGTGCCCTCAGGAGATGCAGCTGGGGGGGAAACCGTTGAGAGTACAAAAGTAACAGAGGTAGTCAACAGCATGATGTGAGGGAGGAGTCCTGGCACCCGGGCAGCACAAAGAGGCACCACAGCTTTTCTTTGAGGGAAAATAAATTGCAGGCCGCACGGGCCATTTTCCTGAATGACTCATTCCTCCCCACCACAACATTCCTTCTACCCAATATATGCTTCTTCTGCCTCAGACTCTTGTTGAGAACTTGGCCCACAGTGAAGGCTAACAAAGCATGTCAAACCTTTCTTTAAAGCCTGAACAATGACAACTGAAGAAACTGGGAAAAACACTTTCTTAGGGGGGATTTGTGCCTCAAATGTGTGTTCTAGTTGTTTAGAAGAGACAAAGCACACAAACCTACAATGACACTGTAACAACATTACAACAGGAGCATGGGGTTAACTCAACGGCTAATCTGGACCTGAAGCAATGAGTATTAAATCATAGTTTGTACCTCTGCCACTACTCATGTCTCTGCCTCTATCCTCTGTACACATTCACACTACGCTACATGCTGCTACTGTGCTAAATGCTGCTACTGTTAGATCATGTAGTGGTTTGAAGTTATGGTATGATCACCAGATGGGTACAGTGTAGCAGCCCCAGTTCTGGTGGTCACTGATCGGGTACAGTGTAGCAGGCTCGGTTCTGGTACGGTCACTAGTTGGGTACAGCGTAGGTACAGTGTAGCAGGTTCGGTTCTGGTGGTCACTGGTCGGGTACAGTGTAGCAGCTTCGGTTCTGGTGGTTCCGTGTATACCAGTGTGTGGTATCCACGGTGAAGCCCCTCCCCCTGACTTTGACAGCTCGTGGAGTAAACTCGCATTAACTTTAATCCACTTCACCTTTACGTGCCGCTGACTGCGGTGATACGTTCACTGTCTCTGTGTTCTGTCAGAGGTTCGGCTGCAGGACTTGTGTCCGGTTCTAGGACGTGTATGAATGTTTACAGCACACACCACAGAGTCTACATCTAACTTCAGTGTGCTGGTTACCACCTGTACGATATGCTAACTTTATATGCTAAGGTGAAGAGTTAACGCCAGGACCGGACTGGTTTACGGTAATGTCTTGGCTCATACACCGAGGAGGGTACTGTAATATCGGCAGCTCACTGTGGTATCACGGGCTCCATTAGTCAGAGGCTCGAGCCACTACAGGCAGATCAAGTCTGCATGTACATGCAGGCCTATTAACGTTACTGTACAGCTAGCCGAGCCGCGGTGCGGCTTAATTGGTCCGGTCGGGCTCAGGGAAAATAAAAACACTTACAGCTTTTTGTTCATCAGGTGTGAGGCGCCGCCGTCAGTGTGAACGCCGTCCCTTCCCGTCCCGTCCCGTCCAGTCCTGCTGGGTTTGTCTACTGTCAACTTACGGCAGGCAGGAAGTTGAGCTGAGGCCGCCGTCATGCGGCGTTCACTGACTCCCTGTTCACTACAACATCTCCCGACAATCCATCACTATGCAGTCTTCGGTTCACTCTGCAAAACTAGGATGAAAAGTAGAATATGCTCTGATCTATTTGTAGTATAAACAACATCTGTTGAAATAATAAACATGCAGATAATTTGTATTACCATTATATCCAGGGACTTTAATTCTAAAAAAGCAATTGAAAGTGGAACAAACAAAAAAAACAGCTCATTTGTGTGTGTGTGTGTGTGTGTGTGTGTGTGTGTGTGTGTGTGTGTGTGTGTGTGTGTGTGTGAACAAATATTGTTATTACAGTTGTTTATGTTCATGTTCATTCACATTATAATTAAAAAAAATACAAGTTGACGCTAACGTGGGAGGCAACGGGAGACCACAGAGCTTCCCATTTGAGTGCAGTCATTTATAAAAAAAGGCTGCATAATGGATATTGTTTTATTTCTTTAAAATCTTACTTGGACGCGTACAGTGTGAGTTATTTCATAAGTTCCATTCATATTGCCTTTGAGTTTTTCCAGCTGCACTTGAACTCATCAGCAGACCAGCTTGAACCAGCAGAGGAACAAATCCAGAGCAGCTGCTGTCAGGAGCCACAGCCACTGATTCAAACTGCAGGGCGCGCCTCACAAGTGTGCTCCTATTGGCAGAAAGAAGAGCAACAGTTCCCACCCAGTCTCCATGCTGTCCAGCAGAGCTTCACGCGAGTTTCACTGAAAGTACATTTCATGAAAACATACAGTACATAAGAAAATAACCATTTAAAGCATGTTACGACAATGGGTTTCCTTTGATTTCATATTGGTTAGGTGAACTCAGCATGTTTATAGTAAACATATAGTTATTAATATGTATATATATTAATCTGTTAAATTAACTGAATTCACAGAAGTGTGGCTAACAAGAGAAGGATGCATTCCCACACAAGTCTTTGGCTACAAACTAAGAGCATTACAGCTCAACATTTTACAAAACAGGTACGGTAAATGGAATTTAAAGGATAATTTCACCCAATGATGATTATTCATTATCAATTATCATTGATGCCACTGCAATAGGAAGTCAGGTGAATTTTCATACATAAAACATAAAAAATAAACAAAGCATGAAATGTCTCCATTAGTTTAAGGGTGCAACATCGAAAGATGTAAAAAATAAGCAACATCTGTTTCCAGAGTCAGTGTCCCTCCAAGGAACACCCTGTCGCCAGCTTTCAGAGAGGGACTCTTTCTTTGGCAGACAGAATCTACGTCTATGACTCGTGGAGCAAATGTCTCACCAACTGTTGCCAGATAAATACAATTTGCTGCTGTCTGCCACTGGAAGAAAAGAAAAAATGCTTGTGTGATACGGGTCGATTGAGCCCTTCAGACCAGTCAGTTTGAACAAAATTGTGTCTCAAAAACAGCAAATGTGGGGAGAGAGAACCAGTAAGTAGAGACTCTGCAGGACACTGTTATCTTCTCTTTGTCTATCCCAACATGTGACTGCCCTCCTTCTCTTTCCAGTCACATTCGTCTCCCTCCTTTTCTATCTATGGAAATCACAAACGGTCCACACAGCCAACTTATTCAAATAGCAGCCGGCATGCAGCCAAGTTCAGGTTCATTAACTGAACAGAAATCTCTTCTGTGCTGCAGTTTTAGCCAAGCTTTACTTAGTTTTGGTTTATTGGAGTTCTGTTTAAATGAATTACTAAATCATTTAAAAATGGTTATTATTGTACTATTATGTAATGCAGAGAGTGTATCATTAACTGGTACTCCTTCATCCAATGGCTTTAAAATATGCAACACTTTGAAATTGTGTGTGTTTTTTTTAACGCTGTGTATAATACAGTGGGCTATTTCATAAGAGACTTCAGTCTGAGTTTTTCTAAGTCCTAAGAGGAGTTTTCAGTTGTGCTCCAGGTTATGTTGGTGCTCTTGGCACTGAGTTTAATCCATTATTGACGACAGCTACAATATTGAAAGGGACTTGGAAACTACAGGAGCAAAGACAGACTGTGAGAGAGAAAAGATGAAGGCGAAAAGACTTCCTCCTCAACCCGAAAGATCACCTGCCTGTAACTAAATCCACACATGCATCAGGGCTCATGGCGATATCCTCCCTGCAGCACGACCAAGTCAGGGCTTCTGTCACCGAGAGCTATTAACAATGATCAGAAGTACACACAACTCTTTTTATTGATCTTTATCTTCTTTTATTGAATGAAACTCTCCATATGATAACATTATTTGTCATTTCATGTCTCATGTCAGTTGGCTACTGTTAGCTGAAGCAGCAACAGCGCTGCAGAGTTTGCAGCTCCTGCAGCGAATGCAGAGTACACGGACTGAGACAAACCTCCTCGATTTAGTCAGCTCAGCATGCACACGTTACGTAGCTACGCAGGTAGCTCGGTGTGGTTGTGAAGCTCTGATCAGCATCAGGCTGAGGAGCCGGTGTTAGCTGTGAGGGGCAGCCACGGAGGAACATGCCCGTTAGCTCCTCGCTGAGTTTTGTATCTTTCTCCTTGGAAAAACTCTGATAAAGAAATTCTGATTAGCCAGCTGAAGGTCCAGTGTGGAGGATTTAGTGGCGTCTAGTGGTGAACACCCCTCATCCCACAGCCCTCAACCCCCTAAATCTGACACACTGGACTTTAATGTTAGCTGCTGCTATTGACACTGTTTCCTCACCTTGAGCGGATTAATAATTAAGAAAATAGTTAACGAAAGGAATTCTGATTCTGAATAACTCAAGATCACAGCCTGGGCAGTTAGCCCGGTGAGGACAGATCGAAGTGATGCGGTCACTGTGTCTGTGACTTCCTGTGGTCACTTGCAGCAGCAGGTCATTGTTTCATGGTGAATCACTCTGTGCTGAGGGCAGTTGTTTTTCAAGGACTGAGGCCATGTGAGGTCAGGGCTCATGACATTATCTGTTGATTATAAATGTTACTGATAAGGAAGGCGTCTCAGATTTTTCATGTTTTATGATCTCCCCTCTCTCTGTCTCATCCAGATTAAGACGCTCCTTGGACAGATTTTTGTGGCTAAATTGATTTGTGACAGTGTGGAGGACAGAAGCAGGACAGAAACAGGACAGAAGGACTGTGTGGGTGATAAGTCTCCCCGGGTAGAAACTACACCCCTGACAACCTTAGTAGTCCTTTCATACATTTATTTTAATCCGTCCATTTGCTGCTTAAACATAATTTTCAGGACCATTTCTTGCATTAACATTATTTTGTGTGTGCGTGGATGCGCTCTGCTCCTTCAGGCGATTCCTAATGAGTCCAGTGAGCAGTCAGAGATTCAGCAGGAGACACAATTAACCCTTCAGCGCTGCAGAGACACAACCCAGTCCAACATCTTTTCAAGGGCTCATTCTCAGCAGTTATAGGTCGAGTCTGGAGTCTGGTTTGATCTTTAATGAACAGATATCAAGGTTGAAACCAAACACACACACACACACACACACACACACACACACACACACACACACTACCTGCAGTGCCACATGTGGATCCACCGTTGAAAAGGAGCTTCACCCCAACAACTACACAATGACTGAACTAAAACATATAATTATGTTGTTGCTATTAGATTTACTCGTTCAGGTTGGACGACACACAGACACAGACTAACACATAGTTGTTTTTGGTGTTTTCACAGAATGGGTTGCCAACAAGGAAAATATGTAAACAGGCTTGTTATCGATGTTTCAGAGGGTGTAATTAAATTGATTTGGCCTCATCCTACGGCCACAATAAAAAAAAAAAATCATTCTAGCTCGCGAAACACATCAGATTACATTCTGGATTGGAGCTACCTGAAAGTCCTAGTTCACTGCAAATTTGGCAGCAAACTCACCAAAGAACATAGAAATGCAGAATATATGATATATGATATCTTTCTCAAGCTGTAATTTGCACGGTTGACCTGGTTCATCACGGCCCAGGACAGTACAGCGGCTGATCCAAACCACCAGAACATCACTGGTACCATATACAGAGCATCAGTGACATCAGTGAGGTGAAATGTCTGCACAGACTCCAAAGATACTAAAAGACAACATCCACCCAGACATAGTCTATTCACCCTGCTGCCATCTGACAACAGATACAGAAGTATCTGCTGCTGTACCAGCAGACTGCACAGCAGCTTCACTCCTCAGCTCATCAACAACTCTCAACTCTGTAAAAAAGTTTTGAGTCATATTGATTCTTCTATGTTGCGTAAAGGAACTTAAAATAGGTTTTGTCTTGAAACCTGGTTTGTATGGAGACCAATAAATCAACCTTGAACCTAATAAGCAGCAGCTTGTGACCGTCACCATCCTGAGGTTTTTGAACCAGAAGTGACCACATCTGGATGAGAGGGCAGAGCCGGGGAAGATTTCCTGACTGGATCTGACTGTGAACCCGGAGACACGCCATGGTAGTGGACAGGTCACTACCATGGCGTGTCTCACGAGGTGCACCACACCCTCAGTCATCCCCTGTTCCATCATCTATTCTACTGTCCACACTGTCATGAGCTCTGCTCTAGATTTTATCGGGATGATTCCTACAACACGTTACCTCGACAGATAAGAGATGAATTTCCCCTGACTTCACACTAGATGTTCTTGGTTACACTGGAAGCCGGCTGATATTATCACAGCTCCTCCTTTTGACATTCAGCTCGTCCACAAGCACTTCTATTTCCAGGGCATGTGTATGCGGGTGATAAATATTCATAAGCAACAGGTTTTGTCTCTCTGCAGTTCCACATTTGGGGAGCTGTCAGAGGCTCAGCGGTGTCCTAACGTGAAGCAGCATCACACTTTTTGTGTCAGGGTGGCATTGTGCTGCCTCAGTGGCTCTGGAGCCTGACGCTGCTACACATATTGAACAATCCCGCAACTTTTTGTCTCTCATAGTTCTGTAAATTCTCCCTGCGGTCACCATCAGAAATCCATTTAGCTGTCAGTAACAACTCAGATCAGTCTTTAAGGTGTGTTGGATCAAGCTTGTGAGTCTTTCATTAGGCACTACGGATCCTAATAACAAAGGCTGTACTTCATTATCCGTTCACACGCCCTTGACCGTTCCATCAGTCATCCCAGTGTGTATTCCAAGTCAGGAACTCGGACAGGATCCCCTGAGTTCCACTTCACCGGCATAAACACAGATGACATCACAGCAGGATGGCGACACGCACATGGAACAATTTTCTTTGTAGCTTTTCGTCAATTTTCACTTCATGTAGTGTTTGTGTTGGGAAACGTGCTGAAACCATGATGTAGTTGTCATTTTCATTTGCACTCAGTTGATTTGTGCCCGATGGAAGTCAGGTGATTCTCTGAGACCGCTGCTTTCTGGGCTAAAGAAATACCTCAAAGAATTATATTTCTGATCACGTCATCTAATAAAGAGGTTGTTTAACATTCAAGAAAAAATCATTTCACAACACAGGGTAGAAATCTCTGTCAATATCAGACTTTTCTCTCTCTCTTCATTGGAGTTCAACCCTGTCATTGACAACCTCTAGCCTGTTTAAATATGATCTGTAACGTAATGTAGGAAATTATTTTACTTTCTTATCAGTTGTCTCTTGTTTCAAATCACCAATTCTAATTAGAAATAGGATTTTAGAATATATACAAGCATTAGAAGAAATTGGTAAATATTTGATGTTATGGTGGTTACTCTACACAACACTGCTGAAGAGCAATTGATTCCTTTTTTTATCTTTGTTGTCAGTGTATCCATAAAGAGCTATCATGTAACAGGGTTGAACACAGTGATAGGGTTGAGTATGATAACACGGTTGAAGGGACAATCAGTATTTCAATGTGTCATTGATTTGTTTACTCTAAACCACTGGCACATTCTATTATAACTCATATACCAGTTCAATTTAGTTGAGATGAGGTTAATTAAAACTGATAAAGTGTTCATCAACAGAATAGGCTTTATATTTTTTCAATAACTAAAGAATGATCACATGAAGACAAATTAATCAAAAACACCATGACAACATGAACAGATTCTTTTAAATATACATATGTATATGTATATATAAACATGTGTACTGGCCCTTCAAAATAACTCAACACACAGCCATTAAGGTCTGAACCACCAACAAAAGTGAGTGCACCCTTAAGTAAAAATGTCCAAATTGGGCCCAGTTAGCCATTTTCCCTCCCTGGTCTCTTGTGCCCCGTTAGTGTTACATGGTTTCAGGTGTGAATGGGGAGCAGGTGTGTTAAATTTGGTGTTATCGCTCTCACACTCTCTCATGCTGATCACTGGAAGTTAAACATGGCACCTCATGGCAATGAACTCTGTGAGGATCTGAAAAAAAGAATTGTGGCTCCACATAAAGATGGCCTAGGTTATAAGAAGACTGCCAACACCCTGAAACTGAGCTGCAGCACAGTGGCCAAGACCATACAGCGGTTTAACAGGACAGGTTCCACTCAGAAGAGGCCTCGCCATGGTCGACCGAAGAAGTTGAGTGCACGTGGTCAGTGTCATATCCAGAGGTTGTCTTTGGAAAATAGTGCTGCCAGCTACAGTTCATTGAGGGAACCGTGAGGGCAGTATTCCAACATGAAAACGACCCCAAACACACCTCCAAGACAAACACTGCCTTGCTAAAGAAGCTGAGGGTAAAGTTGATGGACTGGCCTGAGTGCATTACAGAGACTTCTGGGTGTGTTGCTTAGAGGTTGTCCACCACAGGGTTCAGATGTTCTCATATAGCTGCCGGACCTTTGCTCTTCGATGGGGATATCATGCTGGAGCAGGTCGGTTCTTGGTTCCCACCAACATACAGAACGGCGTGTAGCCTGCTGGGGAGAACATCCAAAGTCTGCTGCCTGTCACTGTTACTGGGCTGAACACAAACAAGGGGACTTGTAAATACTGCAACACAAAAAAATATATTTCAAATTAAAGGTAAGCAGACACAGGACTGCAGAAACACCAAATATGTGGTATTATCATTTATTTCTGTAATCAATGCAAAAGTGATGATGCTCAATTGGGACATTTGAAAACTCTTGTATTGTAAAGAAACCCATTTTTCTAAGAAATACAATTCATGTTTTAATTTATTTTGTAGTACATTGTTACGCAAATGAATTCATGAATTAATGGGATTAAAAAAAGGGGTTTTGGTGGTTTTATTTAAATTGAAAAACCTTGAAGGGAGTCTGGGGGACTTAAAGGGCACCGATTTCAAGGAACCACCCAGTCTCTGGGAGCATGTAGACGGAGCCCACTCCTCACCTCTCTTTAAGTGTTAAAGCAGCTGCTGTAGGTGTTTGTGAAGTTCAGATATCTGCCATACACACATCTGTTTGCTGCAGGCTAGCATGTTGTGTGTATACCAACTCAGAACCATCAACCTCTGACTTCTGATGTATAGCTAACATTGCCCTCGGAGGAATCCCTGCTGCCATTGTAAGTGTTGTTTCAGTTTGGTACCCCGTGGACCACAAAATGAGTTTTAAATGCATATCAAACGCATACTTAGTTCATCAAAATTAAATCACATTGAATATGTCCTGATAAATACATTGAAACATTCTTTAATGTCAGTAACAACCCTTAGTGCGTACAGTGATCAGCCTACAAAACAGTTCAACAACATCTCAGCCTCGTGTTTCTTCATGTCTGCTTCCAAAACAGTTTTAGACATTGTTATTCTCTGACAGTACACATCAATAAAGCCTCACTGTGAAAAGCAAACATATTACAGTTGAGTTGATCCATAAATGGCTACACTAATATACAAAATCAATTGATTTTTTTATTTTTTCAAAAAAGCTTCTAAAGACGTGACATTTTTAACAGTATCTTCTTTAGCATGACCAGTATGTTTCAAATGTCACTGTAATAAAATGCACACATTAAGTATATACAGCATGTATATATCTTGAAGATGTCAGAAAGAACTGTGCACATCAATCCTTACAATTTACAGGAATAATCTGACAGTCTGTAGCACCGGTCCTTTTCTTACTTTACTTACTCTCATGGATTTAATTGAGACCTTCGGTGGCCTTGAGTCTACCACCAGCCTGATGGCCCTAACTTTACCCTGCCAGCTGCTGATTGATTGATGAATAGAAATTAATGAGACACACAATATTCTTGACACGACAACATTAAAGTAAACACAACATTTTTAAAAAACCATGGCGTTTCAGAAAACATGACACTGGTAGTGGCTGCTATCTGTCCTTGGTGCTGATCGACTTTGTTTTCAGATTGTTTGATCTGCCTTCATCAAACAGGCTGTTGTGAGGGATCTTAATATTGATGGCAGTGCATTGTCAAAGGGAATAAACTGACTGCGTATTCAGTCACTGCTTGTGGTCAGATGTTTATTTAGTATGGCTGAAAATATATATTTTAGTACACAACAAATCCTGAATGTGCTTCAAACAGCAAAAGGTAAATACTGTTACCTAACTCTTCCTTCTGCTGGTTGATACACATGGACAGGATGAGCCTGTTGTCCTCCCGTCAGACCCTCACATGTGATGCACAATCTGATGTCGCTGGATGGATGGATGGATGGATAAATAGTGGACAGTTTCTCTTTGGAACCTTTTTTGCTAGGACTTTCTGTCCATGATAGTACATACATGAGTATTTATAACTATACATAGAACAATGCTGAGTTTGTTGCCTTTGCATTTTCCATTAGTCGTAGCCAAAGCAGCGCTATCAGCCCCCAAATAGTAAGAGCCCTTTCCAGCCTTTCTCTAGAAATGATGCAATAATAAGTCAATTGGCAACGTGAGCCAACCCCGAGGAGGGCAGAGACACCTGCTCACGACAGAACATTTTCACTTCTGAATGCACACGCTCGTAGGAATTCACAGAAGTACAACCAGAGTGTGTTGCTGTGTTACCTATTTGATTCACTTTGAGTCATCGTCTGTAACCGCTTTATCCCTTTTTCAAGGGGTCACAGGGGTTTTTGCTGGAGCCAATCCCAGCTGTCTCTGGGCGAGGGCAGGGTGCTCCCTGGACAAGTTGCCAGCTCATCGCAGGACCCTCACTGATGGCAGAGGCTGCCATGCAAGGTGGCAACTGCACCACCAGGAGCAATTTGGGGTCCAGTATCTTGCTCAAGGACACTTCGACATGCAGCTCAGCTCAGCCTGGAGCTGGAATTTGAACCAGTGACCTTCTGATCAGTAGCCGACCTGCTCTACCTGCCGAGCTACAGCCACACCTGGCCAATAATTCATATGCAAACAGCATTAATAGAAAAGACTGGGGTCAAATGGTTTCAGTCATCGTGTTCATTGTGTCGTCATGTTCCCAAATTATCCCGACTACAGTCAGAAGCTTTTGAAGCAGCCATGGCAGTTACGTGGGTTTCTGTGCGTAAGAGTAACTGCTTAAGATCAAAGTGAATAATAAACAACTTGAAGGGTGAAAGTTTTGCAGACTATGAGAAATGCAATAAACATAATACCCTGCAGTCATTTTTTTTACAGAGGTTCAAGGAAACTTAATGTCCTGCCCAGTGAGAGCAACATGGAATGAAATAAACTGATTCCAGTGTTCCAGATTTACTTTATCCTTTATTTGAAAGACAAGAGAAATCAATCTGTCTGGAATCAAGCTGAGTGATGGCTCCGTTCATCATCATCATCATCGTCTTCATTCAGCTCTAGATGTTCCACTGGCCAACAAACCTCTGAGATACTACGACTTATAAAGCATGACTACAGTCATCTGTAATGCTCATAAACGTCATGTAAAGACATATTGCTGTTGGAAACAGAGCCTGTTTATTTCACTGAGTTTCATTTGTTGTGTACTGTTTATTATTTCAGATTTTGTTCTTCTCGTGAATTCTATTACCGTCATTTTGCATCTATTTCTTTCAGCCTATGTGAAGCACTGTAATCCAGCTTGATTCGAGATAATTATTAACACTATGAGCCATTTTCTCAAGAACTCATTGTAGTCGCAACACATCAGAGTGTCATGTCAACACCACAGCAGTCAAGATCGGTCATGGCTGCTCATATTTCTTTTTTTTTGGTCTGTTATCTCGAGATCATTGCTTAATTTCCGCAAGAGATCAAGCAACGTCGTGGTTCTGCAGATAGATATCCGACTTCAAACCGTTGCCTTAATTATCGCTCGCTTGATTTAATCCTCAAGTTAACTGTTTTATGTCGTCACTTTGCTCTGTTGGCTTGGCGAGTGCGTGCTCCCATCACCGACTTCGTCTGAGCAAAACATTTGAGCGGAAATGCTGAAATGTAAATCCAGATACTGCAAAGAAAAAAAAAAAACAACCTGTTTCAATTGAGGTGGAAAAGTTGAAGCGTCGGTAAAAACAAAATGCGACAGAAACAGAAATAAATAAATTATGAGATGCATGAATCATGAGACTTATACTTCCACTGAAGCTTCTGCTGCAGTAAAGAGATGAAGAATATCAGCAGCAGAAACATCAGATCTGCGCCGAGACATACAGGAAACAAACACAAACGCCATCTTTCCATGTTGTTAGTGGTCTGACCTGCTCTCGTTCAGTCACCTTTCATTTTCATGTTGTTCAGACTTTTTCTCCTCCAACAGTGCCTCAGCAGAACTTGGCTGTTTTTGTTGATGCACCAAACTCTTATTTTCTTTTTCTTTTTTTTTCTTTTCTTTACAAACAATGCAATGATTTGCATTGTCTTTGCCGATTTTCTGGAAATTTGCGCCACATTTGGATGTAAACCAGACTAATATGTCAAGTGTGAGAGAAAGGAGTCAGTGATGAAATCCCCCCCCGACACAGCAGGCACAGAGGCTGCCTGTTGTGTTCAGATAAAGACACACTCGAGTTATCACGAGCACACAGTTGGTATCCATGCTAACAGTGTGGCTGTGGGGCTGGTTCAGGGAAACTTCCTTTGGTACAGATGCACATATCTTGGCAAGTATTAGACAGATTTTCATTTACCTTCCCCAGAGGATGAATCCTGCTGACTTTAATGATCCTCAGCGTGATCGACCTCTAGCACCATCGTGAAGTGGAAAGTTTTTTATGAAATATCTTGAAAAATGGGGAATTGTTTACCATGAAAGTTGGTACAGACATTCAAGGTCTCCAGAGGATGATGACCTGTAAAGACTTTGTTAACCACCTATCTTTTCATCTGGTGCTATTGAATGAATTGCTGTGAGCTTTGGTACAGACTTCTTCTCCAAAGAATCAATTGTCGCCACTTTGCTAAGTTTTTCCCTCGTGCAGTCATCAGGTGAAAGTTTTGTTTTTCAGCGTGATGGTTTATCACCAGGCAGTGCCAACTGATGCCACCCACCAGTCTCCACTGAACTGGCAAATGCTTGCATGCCGAGCATGAGCATGACAAACAACACCTGCTTAACATTATCAGCATGTTAAACATGAGTGTGTTAGCGTGCTGCAATTAGGATTTAGCTCAGTGTACCACTAAATAAAAAAGTTCTAACATGGCTGTACACTCTTGGTCACATTTACTCCTCAACATTAAGTTATATTACATTTTTAAAGACAAAAAGCTCTAAAATGTGGTCAAAGTTTGTTAGTCTGCCATATTAGAAAGCTGCTGTCACTGTTTAGAAGTCATGACTGATAGACAATCGGCCTGAAAGCTATAGAATCACGCTTCAGCTTGATGATCATTACAAATGAATATAAATATGTGGCCCCGTCAGCATGAACATGAGCAGAACGCAGCTTGTCCCTATCCATAACTGCTCTGAGTGTGATACAAAAGTGTACTTATGTTCCCAACAAACAGCTGCTTATCACAGGAACAGCGAAGTAATGAGAACACAGAGCTGTTTAACAGAAGCTGACAGCTGACTGAGAGAATTCACATCCGTAGTTTAGAAACACCATCCGGTGAGTGCTGTCTTTGTTTTAGTTTACAGAGTTAATGAACATTCAAGTTGCTGCATGACCAAAGAAACACGAAAAAACGACTGCTCGGAACAATCCCAAAGTCTTAATGCTGTCCAAGGCCTTAAACCTAATGGTCTATGGTCACCTGGCGTACTGTACGGTACAACAGGCCCAACAGAGGTGTCCTGTATGGAGCAGCAGTCGGACTGTCTGCACGTCGATCTCTCCGGTCCTGCCCGAGCGTCTTTCAGCAGTAGACGGACCAGTAGATAAGGTTGAAGAAGATGTAGGAGCCCGGGAAAATCATCCGGGAGTATTTGTCAATGGCGTGCGTGTTCTGGATGATGTTCAGGGTGCGCAGGCTCTTCTTCTTCTTGGTGGTGGTGGACTCGCTGCTCACCGACAGGTGGACCACCATGTGTTCGGGTTTCTCCGACACCTCGTGCAGCTCCTCCTGCTCCTCCTCTGGCACCATGGGCTCCTCGGTGTAGCCGGCCAGGCTGTTGGTGTCGGCCTCGCTGTAGGTACCGTCTAACATGGTCATGGTTCGCGTCTGGGAGATGCCGCAGGTGCAGGGCAGGGACTGATGGGGTAAAAAAACCAAACAAACAAAAAAACCATGAAATATAATCATTAATATGTTTGGATTTATATGGGATAAGAGAGATCTAAGAAAGATTATCAGGATTATAATCTGATTAACTTGACCCCTTGCAGCCCTGTCAGGTATAACAAACTTTCTAAAGGCTGAATAAAATGCTTGATGGTTTAAAGGTTCAGTAAGTGAAGGTGGTGTAACAGGTTGATCTTTGTGCTAGGTTCTTTTCTTTCTCCCATCTTGTTTGTTTGGATCCAAGCAGTGAATGGGGTGAGATCCTTCACTGATCTGAAAGCACATCAAGTTATTCTACTTCTGTTTCAAACAGGACTGTAGAACATCTTTCAGCGGTGACATGTTAAACTTTCCTAACTTTCCCGACCCATGCAGTTAACCGTTTGATACGCTGCTCTCTTTTCAGCGCTGCTCTTGTTTTTCCCCTGTTTCCTGACAGGCCTGACAGATGCTCCCGTAAGAGAAATTGCAGAAAGTCAGCGAGAGTGCCGGAGCTTTTGGAGTCTGGATTCTCTGGGGGGGACTGCGCCGACCCATGAGCACAGAGAGCAGTGCCTCTCGCATTAATATTTCATGCCAAGTCTGGGGTCTTTCTCACAGCACCAAACAGCATGAGGTGGAAACAAACCTGAGATCGTGCCCTCTCTCTCATCTTGCGCTCTCGGCGGTCCTGGACAGTGGACAGATAGTTGACGGCCGCGTACTCCAACACGGACAAGAAGACAAAGACGAAGCTGACCCAGAGGTAGATGTCCACCGCCTTGATGTAGGACACCCGCGGCATGGACGCGTTCACTCCGGTGATGATGGTGGACATGGTCAGCACTGTGGTGATGCCTGAAAACAGTTGATAGACAGCAAACAACAGACTGATCACGTGTTGTTGGTCTATTCTTCCTTCACAATTGGAAACACACTATAGGCGGTTGGGTCAGGAGGGTGACCCAGTTTTGAGCGAGTTAAAGATAGCTAATGAAAGCAATGACTTGACCATTTATACAACATGATGCAATGCAGTCCTGTAGTGCTGCAATAATATACAATCCTGCGAAGCTCCCAGTCAGCAGCGTGCTGAAGATTCACAGGTGAGAAGGTGTCAGAGGTGACAGAAATACTCACATTACAAGAAACTGACCCAGTGATCGAACAGTGTTAATGTACTCGTGACGCCTCTGTGTGACCGACAGAGGCAAACGAGACAAACAGTGACAAGATCGACTGTTTCGTTACAATTAATATAATTCTTAATGCCTGTCAGCAGGTCAGATTCCAGTTCGACTGTGATGGATAAGTCATAAAACCTGAACTATTCTTCACGGTGGAGTGCTCGGGGGGAGGTGAGGAGTCTCACAGAGGAAAGAAGCTGCTTTTTCAAACTCAAGGTCCATTTAGTGTTTTTTTTTTTTTTTCTTTTTCTGAAGCTTTCAATCATATTACATAACTTTCATCACCAGGTGGAGGGGTCCATCTGTCCTGAAACGTATGTTTGAACGTATATATTCTAAGCACTTGAACGACTTTCTTTCAAGGTCTGTTGGAATTCAGTGATCACAAGGAAACTGTGTCTGCTGCGGAAGTAACGTTCCGATCCAAACCCAAACCGCGATCTTTTCCCTGAAGAAGTTCTGACGCCTATACCTGACAAGCTTTATTTTGAAAGAGGAGGGATAAGAAGAGCATCACAATAACCAGGCTTTAAAATGTTGGAGTGAGTGCATGCTGCAGTCAGATTACAGACTCTTAAGTATATGCACCAAAAGAAACAAATTGCAGTTGAGATGTGAAAATCTTTTTAACATCCCATCCTAACAGCTGCAGTTAATAAGAGCGATGAGATGAGCCATAAAAGGATCTCAGTGACGCCTTTACGACAGCACAGCGACAGCCCCGATACAGAAAATAATTCAAAAGAAAAGCCAGAGTGGAGCGTGGGAGGTTTGTGTGTTCACACAGGCATGTGCGTGCTCCCAGTTGGTGGAGCCATGTCACAGCCAGCTTTCATCATTTCACACACACACACAGATTTTCCTCGGGCATGCACAATCTCTTCAAAGGACATGTTTCTTACCCAGGGAGACTCTGGCCGGCACAGCCCGGCGGTCGATCCAGAACGACACCCATGACAACATCACCATGAGTGTGGCGGGAAAGTATGTTTGCAGCAGGAAGAAGAAGATGTGGCGTCGCAACGTGAAGTTGATGTAGAGACGGTTGTACCAGCCTGCGAACACAGCAAGAGACCCACTCAGACGGTGTGAAGCACTGAAAGATTCATCAAGGAAAAAAAAACACTGACACAAAACATCAACACTCTCATGAAGGTTAGGAGTACTAATATTCCTCACAATTAGAGCAGTAAACAAATCCGATGACACATCAACGCATTTGATGACAAACACATAGAGTCCTTAAAGGATTCTGACCGAAATCTCTCATGTCAAAGTAACATCAGTCTGTATTTATTCCATATTAATCATCTATTCTTATTTGTCCTGAATACACATTAAAAATACTTGTGTTTTCAAGCACAGTTTACTCTCATATGTCCAGAGAAGTGCGCAAACAGACGTGTACGTAAGTGTTGCTGGGTTGTCTCGTTCTGGGTTTTTGTTTCGTGGCTTCCTGTTTTTCCTCTCGTTTCGGGTCACTCGCCCTTCCTCATGTGTCATCCGTGTGATTGCCTCCCCTGATTCCTGATTGTGTCCACCTGTTCCCCTTTACCCTCTGTGTCTTGTGCCAGAGTGTCTCGCTCCACCGTGCACCCCAGCCGTCGCCACAGTCAGCTTGGCTTGAATTTAAAATGCCTCAAATATTTACAGATATTTACAGGTGTTCCATATGGAGAATGAAACAGGTAGTATAACAAGGAAGCTGAAGTGACTACAGTGATGTCACCCAGGGCTCAGTTGGTTATGGTTTGAAAAGGAATAAGAATGTGTGGAACAGAGAAGGTGATTGAACACTTTGTTTAATGCTCGCATACAAAAAGGAGCTCAAATCCTCCTTAGAGCCTTGACAGCAGGGGAGTTAAAATATTACATAAATATAACATTTCTCTGGTGTGTGTGTGCGTGTGTGTGTACCTGTGCTGCTGTAGAAGGCCAGGCGAGACGTCGTGTGGAACTTCTGGATGAGGAACTGCGACAGGGAGATGCGATCATCAGTGCTCAGGGACTCATCACCGCTCTTCCAATACAGCATCAGGTCCTCATCTGTGTAGGCATCTGCAGGAAACAGTCAGACATCCTTTGTGAATCACTATTGACGTCGTACTAGAATAATCCTGGCTACAGATCATGGCTTTGGGAAACGTACATTGAAATGTTCATGAAACTGACCTGGATAAGCAGAAGTGCATTATTTTTTCACTGCACTCTGCTCACATATTTTCCACACTTGTTATTTATTCATCCGAGAACAGCTTTTGATGGCCGACAACAGGGCAGCAGCCTGAGGCATGAATCAACAGTCTGCAGCGTGAAGCTAGCAGCACAATAACATGCGTGAGATACAGTGTGAGAGCACCAACAGTGACAACTGTTGACACTCACACTCATATTGTGATCGTCATGCTAAACAGACACCAGCTCACATTTTATACATAACTGCACAATTAATGTCTGCTTTGCTCATTAGAGCTATAGACAATGTACAGCTAAAGCTGATGGGAACACGGTTTGCTTTTCATAACTTTCCGTCACAGTCTTTATTATCTTACACTGAGCCGTGATCAGACGGAAGGAGGGAGAGCGGGTGGCTGTTTTCTGTTTTCTGTATGAAGGATTCCTCTGTTTCATATTTGCCCGCTAGCTTTGCCTAATATGAAAACGGAGACTGCGTTCCGTGTCCCACACGCCGTTTCTAAATAAAGCTGGAGGGGAGATGTACTCTGACGTCACGAGCGTAACGTTACAGAGAGGAGACGGGACGAGGAAGAGAGAGAGCAGCAGAGTCTCTGAGGGCTGAAGGTAGTGACTGACCTGAATTCAAGCACACAGACACTAGTTACCTTTGCAGAAAAGCTGTGAACCCATTCGTGACTACTCACAGATGAGGGAAAGTTTTATTCTCATTAAGCTCCACCTCGTCTACCTCCCTGTTGCAGATGTAGCACCGATGTAGAACAAAGGTCTACTTGTTCTAGACATACCCATTTATTCAATAAATCACCAAAGTATCTACGTATAATAGATGTTTAGCTCCACCATGAACTTGTTCTTTGTGTGTAACTGGTTAGCTGTCAGCCTGTCACGAGGCAGTGGTGGTAGTTTGTCGAGATTGAGTCACGCTGATGCGGATGTGTTTCCCATGACAACAAAGGACATTCACGAGTCCATTATTGCACATGAGGGGGGATGTAATAAACTGAGGCTGTCAGATAGGCTTAATGGTGTAACAGCAAGGAGACGTATGACCACAGCGGTGATTAATACAAACGCAATTCTGGTAAACTTCCTGCCGCCGCTTTCTTCTGCTTGAGAAAGCCATAAAGCCCCGCTGTGAGCCGGAAGAGGCTGTGAATAGCTTTTATCCTTACAATCTGTAATTTTTGAAGTGTGCCCAACAGCAACCTTAAAATCCCCAAATGTCTTCCCAGCTAACTGTTGATGTTGCAAAGCTGCAAGCGGCTTCACAACATCTTCACCGTTGAGTCTGAAAACATCAGAGTGTGTGTTTAATCTTAAATGTGTGGGGACTCTTGGTGAACTGGCCCCTGGGGTGTGCTGGATCTTTCCTGAGAATCTTTGATGTCTCACAAATAACGAAATTCAAAAGGCAGACACTGCAGCACCTCTCTGCCTGCCTCTCTTCAGGTATGCCCTGCCTTCTTTCCTTCTGTTGGCCTCAGTCTTTACCTGGAAGCACTACACCACGGCGCTCCTGCGCTGGCATACTACTGAGACCTACGTCTGCTTGTTTCAACAGTCTTTTGTTAATCCGAATAAACACGACAGCATATGAGGTGGAGCAAGGTTGACAGTTCAGTCTGCTGCTCCTCCTGTCCACCTGCCTCGACACTGAAGCCTTGATCAACGTGAGTGGGTGACTTAAGGATAAATCAAAAAGAGATACAAGGATAACTTCAGATTCAAACAACTTGGACCATTATGGGTTATCTTCATTTTTCCTCTGTGATAGGTCGACAGCCTGTCTGACTGTCGTGTTTCACAGCTCAGTGATGTCTAGACTCTCTCTGATCTCGGTGAATACCTTGATGAGCACAGTGTTACTGCTACAGATGAGCCTGACGGCCCAAAACTACACATACCTGAGCCAAGTTGTGATACACTGGAATTACCCTTTAATGTTGTAACTAGTAACTGGTAATACTGTGTAGTACTGTGTCTGTGTAGTTACTCATTAATTAGAGACAGCATGATCATTCCTATGTTGTTTTTTTTTAGTGAACTGAGGGATCTTCTTCACTCTGATACACATTATTCTCAAAGTCTCCTCAAACACGTCTCAAGGCAACCAGCATCCTCAGAACACACTTGTTTACAGATGTTTACAGATGTTATAGAGAGTAGACTGTGCTCAGAAACACAAGGTTCAAAGTAGGTTTCTTCTGAACTAGGATGATTATAACCCATTTATTTCTCAGCAGCTTTGATGCTGGTGCAGCTTAGTGTTTAGGCTCCCTCCACAGGGACGTGGTTGTACTGTATATATCTCATTCAATGTGAATCACAATTAGGTGCCAGCATGTGTCTCTTCACCTCTGATAACCCCCATTAGAGAGACACATTGCAACTTTATAACAGTACAGCAGACTGTCAGGTCACCCTGTGCGACACCCCTCTGAGAACAAGCCCGTCATGATGACGCCTTGTCGTGTTCTTAGCTCGCGACTGCAACTTTTTCTTCTTCTGCTGTTTGAAGTTTACAATAAATCGCTCTCATTATTTTTCGGATAAACAGTTCTAGTTCCTCTAAAAACTGAAACCATCTCTGAACACCATGTTCCAGAATAACAGATTAGGGTCTTGATTTCTGAGGGAGAAAACATGGGAACACGACCACTTTACCATTTTAACCACAATGGATGAAATGTGTACTCACAGCTCTCCAGCTCCAGCGAGCAGGTCTGAGAATCCAGAGGAAAACGGCTGAAGTCCATGTTGCAGGCTGCTGTCACTGTCACTCTGTCCAACACAGAAACAACATTTCTTTATTAATATCACTCTGAATCACCTCGGGCACTCAGGTGCACGCCACTCCATGTGACGCGGGATGTCAGGTGCCTCCCCCCGGTAGCAGGTCGTCCAAACTCTCACATTACAGCTGAGTACACACACTTATGTTCCTGGAAACATCCATGGTGAGAAATGCAGAAACAGAGCCTGACGCATGCATGTTGTTGTTGTTCATCTCTTCAATCATTCCGTCATCTGTCAGAATATATAATAACTGCCTGCCAGTTTGGACCAGGAAAACAAATAATATACTGGGAATAACTTTCTGAAGGAAAAATGTTGTCATTTCATCTCAGAGAAAGAGTTTGACACACACCAGTGTTTACTTCAGACCAAAGACCCTGTTGTTAGACTGAGAGCAGGAACATCGCACACATAGAGATGATTATCTGATACTTTCCCTCGAGAAGAGCAGCCGGCCATCCAGTGCCTCACCAAGACACTGCAGCACTGGAGGAGAATGTCGGTACAGATGAGGCGGTCCAGAGTTATTCAGTTTTGAGAGTCTGTGTAAAGAGTCACGGGGTCACGTGATAGCTGCTATAAAAATACATAAATACAAGTTCTTATTATCCTTTTTATTATCAGTAGGTGCACGTGTAGAGAGGTCTCTGTGTATCAGCGAGTCAGAACCGTCTCTTCAGCTGCTCCGCTGCGTTCAGCAGCCGGTCCGGTTGCTGTTTGGCGAGGAGCAGGTAGTGTACCAGCAGGATTTTCACTGCAGACAGCTTCCTGCTGCTGCTGCTGTGAGACTGAAGAGGAACAACGAAGCTGCGGCAGGGCGTCAAACCAAAACAATGAGCTGAAACGGGCTGGAAATCTCTGAGGTGAGGGGAAATGCAGAGTCCGTAAAATGCCTCCGCAGGTTCATCAATACGAGCCACTTCAGACCGCGCTGTCGTTTGAGCGGTTGTTGATATCAGAGACAGACTCGGCACTCAGGATTAAAATCAATGCAGCAGAAACAGCAAAGAGACAGATCGTCTTTATTCTATTTACACATATTCCTCTTCCTTGTCAAAATCTGGCACCTACATTACCCACAATTCATTGTGAACACATATTTGCTCTGAGATTCAGCTGTGTTCTAGTAGCATTATTATTATTATTATTATTATTATTATTATTATTATTATTATTATTATTATTATTATTTTATACAACCTATTTCTAACCCTACCATTATTGTTTGTGTGGTCTGTGTTTCAGTGGGAGGATTACTGAATGTGGATTAATGGGGGATGTGCATCTTATTCTTGTCCTGGGGCTCCCTGGCATCTTAATCCCGCTCTGGTTTCAAAAGTCTCCCTTTCTTTATTCAGCTGTTCAGCTGGTGCTCAAGGGAACTAAACACAGAATACAGTGCAACACTTGGAGCCTGCTGGCCATCACTGAGGCCTGAGTGGCTGTCATTAGTGTGGGTAACACATCAGCGTGCTCTGCTCCCGTTCAGTCTGCAGCAGCACCATCACCGTGTTTACTCATCGACTCATTCGCTCGCACACTTGCTTGGCTCGGATTCTGCTTTCATGACTTTCTTATTTGCCATCTTGTCAAGAGGTCTCGACGTTAGCACAGTGCAGCAGGGGACACATTAAGGAGAATAGAGAAGTCTTCTGGCAGTGTTTGAAGTTTTGCTTGTAGTTCAGCTCTGAATCTGCACCGCTCCATAGCTCTGGCATGAACATTCACGGATATCTTTTAGATTTCATCAGTCATATCACAGCCTAACAGCACTTTAATAAGCACCTCCGCTCCGTACATACCAACCTGTAGGCTCACTTGGATCAGGGAAATTAGCAATTTAGAGATTAATGATATCCTACGCCAGAAACAGGAGCAGGAGGGTGTAGGGGGGGAAAGATCTATGAGAAGGAGGAGGATTTCAAGGGGAGATGATGACACTGTCAGAAAGACAGCAGAATAAATGGATTCATTTAAACAGTATGTCAATTAAAATTCAGCAGCATGTTCCTGGAGCCAGTATGCACTCTGTCATTCAAAACTGTGACTGTGTAGTGTGATGTCACAAAGTCACAGAGACCACCTATCAGGTGCTTTCTGTGGGAGAGGGGAGCTCCTGTTGGTATAGACTTTTTTTTTTAGCTTTCAGGATCTTTCACCTGCACAGGAACACTTGAAACACAATGAAGTCTGTTTTAAAGGGTTTGATACCATCTGTGTGGACTTGTTGAGGGTGTGAGCGGCTCAGGAGGTCTAACACTGGACCTGTGCAGGCCTCACACTACCTGAACACCTGAACCCAAACAATGCGCACACTCAAGTGCTGCTAAGCGATGCGGCGGGTGTGCTGCTGAGCACCAAAGGAAGCACAGTGGAATTGCTATAATTTTCTTTGATTGAGCTCTTTTCAAAAGCTGCAAGCAGCCCTGCGGCCGTCCATTTTGAACAGCACGTATCAGTGAGCAGTGCGCTATATATAGAATTGGTATAAAAATTCATATTCTAGAGAAAGTGTCTGATGTGGCATTTTACAGAGACACGTGGAATCAAGCTCAGGTTAATTACATTCCTCTCGGGTTAGCAGCTCTTTCAGGCTGGCTGACCCTCCTCATCATTCAACACTAGGAGATGAAAAGGCTTCAAAATGAAAAGTCCTGGCTGATATGATATAAACTGCCATCGTGTCACATGTAGTCCAATTTATGGTGGATTTACAGTAGACAGATTTAGTTTAAGCCTCATCTCTCCAATACTACCCATCACAGATTACCACACTGCAAACCAGTCTACCGTGTGTAAGACATAAATATCATACACGGTTTCACATATGCAGTAGTACACACCAAGACCTGTGAACACACAAGTAAGAGTGGCGGAGCGGCCCTTTAACAGCATTTATTTCAAGTTGTTCACCACTGGCTCTGACGTCTCACTGAGATTTAAACAAAGTCATTCCTGTGTGGAGATCAGATGATTTTGGAGTCGAACACTGAGATTAGTTTCTGTTGGATTGGTTTGTCTGAGGGGAAACTGACAGATACTGTGTGAATAATGGCTTGAGATGACACAGGAAGTTTCAGATCTCAATCTCAACTGAAGTCTTATACACAGAGAAGAAGAATTTGGATGTGGTTTTGGCCAGTGGAGAAACTTACTCTGATTACTGATGTTTAATATGACGCTCGTGCCTCTCCTGCTCATGGGTTTGCACAGATGGAATTTTGGATGATAATACTGTCAACATACATAAAAATCCATTTGTTTGTGTTAAATAAATCAGGCTATGAACATATGGTGTATGTAAACACCACTGAAGCGCAGATTTCTGACTAAGAGACAGAGAAGACTTGTTATGGGGGCGCAATAACAAAACTGACCAGTGCATGGACAAAAGGTGTTCCCACCTGCAGTGTGTGACCTTCATTTAAAAAGTCCACAGCAGAGATACTGGGAGGCAGATCGAAACCTGCATGAAGCATGACCAGAGTAGCAGCAAACCTCAAGCTGTAGAGAACGTGTCCATCAGGAAAGACGCGCAGCATGATGTTGTCTGTGGTGGTGTCGTGGATGAAGGACCTCTTAGAGTGCACAAAGAAGACATCAGGGACCCAGATCTTCTTCACCAGGCGGCCATCGAACGTCATGCTCTTGTTGGTGCTGCTGGTGAACGACAGGCGCTCGTCCTTCCAGTAGTGCCTCAGGTACAGAGTCATGGTGAAGTCCTGGTGGAATCAAAGGACGGGCGTATGAGACACAGCGTGCTAGAGATCCACTACCAAACAACACAGAGCCATGTTGGAAGACGACCAGTGACCAGCGGAAGAAAATCTTTCCCCTCTGGGATCAATAAAGCCTCATCTCATGTTGAAGACCTCATCAAGTGGAACGGGACCATGTACAAGAAACCACAATCATATCTGCAGGTGTATCTGACGCTTTTGCTTAACTTTTGTGATAAAACCCCAGAAATGCCACATGCTCTGCTAAAACGTAGTTTCACAGCAGTACAAGAAAAAGTTTGAGCAACTGCATAAATGTTTATATAATGTTGTAGAGAATCTCAGGACTGTCTATCAACATTGAGCAGTGCTACAAACCAATCCAGAGCTAACAGGTTACGAAACAAGCTGAGAAGCCAAATGTAGCTTCGTAGCTACTGTAAGTCACAGTAAGGCTGCACTCACACGGGGAGGAACATGACTGACAGGAGCTGAGACAGCGGGGGACATCTGGTGTCTGTGAAGACCATCCAAAAAAGAAGAGGAAACCTGGCCACTGTTCACTGCTGTTGGTCCTCAGCAGTCAACATTTAATTAGCTATTCAGAGTTTCACATCTCCGCACATCTGCAGGCTCAAAGCCATCGGAGAACCGTTCACTGCTGACGTTGGCTGCTGTTACAACTCCAGCTCATATCTGTCTGAATGTCTGCATATCGACATGATTATTGAGCAAACTGTTTTACACTAAATTGGAAGATTGAATCATTCCAAAAAAAATCACCTCAGTTCGTATCTGTTGGCCTCGACCATTGGGACACGCGTACAAATACCATTCAACATTCATCTGACAGGCATTCTGTCAGAAACTAACATGATGTTGGATTCTGATCATTACCAGCCTCTCTTGTTGAATCTCTTCAATAATTTCCTCTAGAAACAACAAACCCAGCTTATTCTCCAAGTAAAGCATCTCATCATGCCTAAACCTCACCGAACCACAACAGTTTCATAATGATAATAACTGTCTAAAAGTCCTGATGTCACAATGAGTGAGGTGTCAGTCAGCGAGCTTTATTAGAACGTCTGACGGGACGCTGCACATGTGTGTCACCGTTTGAATCTGAAGGCCACTGACCAAGCGTCTGTTTTTGACTTGAGAACATGTTGTTTAACAATACATACGTGTGTGTGCACTTCAAAGGAGTTTTATTCAGAAACGATTCACAGGCTCTAAACTGTACAGAGTGCAGCAGCTACGTCAGTTCTTCCTTATCAAGCAGCACACAGACCTCCTCAGGCTGGACCCTGCTGTCTGACTGCATCAGTGAGAATCTGTCACACTGTATAAAGTGAGGACAACCACGGGTTTACTTACCATATCAACCTCGGAGATGCTGTCCAAGCTCTCCACCTGAACATCCACGCCGACAGGAATTGCAGGACCTGCCAAACAGAAGTATATGATGAGCATGAGCATATAGTGTGAAGCAGACTGTAGTTATGAAGCAGCAGGCAGGTGTTGTCCAGCTGATTCACGAGAGAACGATCTGCATGCCACCAGTTGGCTTCCTTCCTCTGCTCAGTCTCAATCAGTCACTGTAGAAACAAACACACTAACAGGTGTATCAGTGTGTTTACATTGGGATGCACAACAAGGAGGTTCAGGCAGCTCTACCTGTTACCGAGCTATTGTAACGTCCATAGTTACATTGTATTTAACAAACTATTAATAAAAAGAAAATCAACAACATCACCCAACATCAGACTCACAAAAAAAAAATCAACCAAACACACAAAATGCAATTTTAAAGTCAGCAAACTGCAACCCATGTTTAAAAACCACAGGCCTATATGATTTAGAAGCCACACTTTGCATGTGAACAAATATTAATAATCTTCTATGATTTAGGAAAAACTTACATAAAAGCGATACACATACACATTAGAGGGATATTGAAGATATTGAAGCAAGGCATCCTGAGAATCGTGCACCATCACAACAGAAGTAAAAAATGCCGAGCTTGAATCGTGAACTGGGTCAGAGACCATCTTCACTCCCACCAGCATCACCAACATTTACACAGCTTTTACGGTCAGTTTGGAATAAAACTTTCTTAAGCTCCGTGTGAACTTGTGGCGACTTCTGACCGACTTTCTAAATGTGATTTAACTTCCTGGAATCCAGGAATTAACAGCCGCCTCACTTAAGCAGTGTACGAACGAGGGATGGCAACACGTGACACCACAGGAAGTGGAACACAAGCACATCTGTATTCTGTTCATGGAAGAGAGGAAATATTAACAGCGCCTGTTGCAAAGATTTGCAATTACAGCTTTTGGCTTTTTAAAAGAAATGTTCTTGTCCCATGAGTTGCTGCTGGATTATCTCATGCAGTCACTGTACAGGAGCTTTACCTGTATGAGGTGTTCTGCTGACCCCATCTCATTCAGTGTTACTGTACACTAGTACACTGTCACTCTTGCAAATGCTTCATATCTCTTTTTCATATCTGTGTGAACTCTGACCTCTCCATAAGGATAACAGCATTACATGTGACCCATACACACAATGCTCACAGGCATTGAGCTGAAGTGGAGGCAAGATTTACAGGCGATTTGAACCACTTTGCATCACTTATCTATACAGTCTGTAATCCAAAGAGATTAGCAGAGACACTAAATGCTAGATTAGAGTCACCAAAGCTTTTCAAATGAGGGCCTGTGGAGGGATCTCCGTGTTTGGGATTATTCTTCACTTACTGGGACAATGGCATCAAGTGTGTCACACTTGAAACGTCCTCATGTTTCACCGGTTTGTTGAAACCAACTTACTCACCAGGGTCTACCTGGTCAGAGTATCGAGCAGCTGGTTTGTTGGTCTGTGGTGCTGAAGTGATTGCAGGCTCACTGTCACTGTCCAGCTGTTGGACTGAATCCAAATGTCCAGATTCTTCCATCAACATGATTAATATTGTTAAATATTAACTGAACACTCTGGGCTTCAGTACATCACTCTGTGACTTCCTCACAAGCAGACCACAGAGAGTTCAGATGGCATTCACATCTCTATGTTAGTGCTCAACAGCGGAGCCCCCCAGGGCTGTGTGCTCGTCCCTCTGCTGTTCACACTGTACACCATGACTGCACTCCAGACTGCATACATAACACTTAAACAGAGCTCCACGTGGGGACACTGACTGCGGACAGTTCGCCGCATTGAATCAAACCGCTGGCTTTGTGAATACTGTACATCATTTCACCGCTGCATCAGAATCACATACTAGCATTAATTACTAGATCCGTGAAAACCTCATATTAGATAAGCCTAACCCAAACTGGACTCATGAATCTGATAATGTGCACATATTGATGGCATGTGCTAATCTACACCCTGAGAGGAAAATGAAAATGCTGCTGTCCAGATGTTTACAGGCTCAGTTTTGTTGGATGCAGAGTAACTCCTGTCCAGATCCAGATGTGTGCTACTGATATTACAGTTACACTGTAGGTAAAGAAACACACACACACATAGACACACACACGAAACACTACAGCCAGCAGTTTTAGAGAGGGCCCAAATCCTGTGTGCCACAACATATCCACACTGACGTCCCCTGTGGAGTCAATTGGGGACAAGACAAACTATTGTGGGACACCACTGAGGGGAAGCTGTGATGCAGCTTAGATTCTGTTAATGCAGAGCCATCAGCTGTCACACAGATCCGTGGTGCTTCACTCATTCTATGCAGACATGCCGAAGGCTTAGTGAGCACTCAAAGACTTTGAATAATTTTTTTGGCTCATGAAATATTTACAGATGAAGATCAGATTATGAAATACCAGACTGAGATGAGTGTGATGTTAAGGTGATGGGCCTTCTTCTGCACGGAGGATCAGTAATGTGATGACGAATCCCACATGATGTGATTATGTGACCTTCTCGTGGCCTTTGTGTTTCCTGAACATGAGGAACAACAACATCAGTCACGACTGGTGTGCATGCACAGCTTCTCATTCATGTGTTGTTGACGACATGGCAAACGTCAGATATTGGGACAAACTGAATCAATATGAATTCTTAAATATCCTGAAATGATTTGGCAATAAGTCAACCACCCCAGGGTGTCTGGCCTGATGCACCGGCATCTTTCTAAATATCCCTCAGGAAGCCGGACCTAAAACCAGGTCCAAGTCTGAATCTAAATGTAAACAGCTGTTACCTGCGTTTCATTGGCTTGTATGTCTAACACATCCTTTGTTTGAACCACTTACTGGAGGTGAGTCATCAGGGACGGACTGAGACTCCACACAAAGACTGAACCTGCATCATGAGCTGCTGCAGACACCTACAGAGGCACCAGGAGTTTTATTGAGTCTTATCAATGTTATTGAAGTGACATAGTTATGTTACAGTGATACATCAAGGGGGACAAATCCTATTTTCTACAGGACAGGAGTGACCAAGCACGTGTTACATCCAGAGGAGCTGAACACCAGAACAGTCTGGAGGAACTCATCAGAATGAAACTGTACAGTCCGACAGGCTTGTCCTCACCGTGTCTCAGCGCTCCGTATTGATGTGCAGCGTCCCAACACATCGTAATGTCAATGGAGAACAGACATCAGGGGCTCATTCACCACAGATCAGAAGATGAGGTGACATATCGGAATAAACTGACCACCGCTGCCAGGAACAGTGATTAGACAGAAGACAGACCTCGAACAGATGGTGGCGAATGTTGATTACTTGTATGTCAAATCTCCAGACGGCGGTAACTGTTAATGTACGGTTGTTTCACTGGCTGTGTGCAGCAGTGTGTTTGTGTTATCTATTAGGGCTTTCGGCGTTTGCAAGTCGTTGATGAAAAAAATGTTCCAACTGATGTCCATTTGCCATCTGTATTCTCACACACGCAGCTGACACATCTCTGTCTCCAGCAGCCAATCACACAAGGATGCCATTAACACCTCTGCATCGCTATAAACGGTGTTTGTTCACGGCTCATAGACGCTGACAGCCCTGCCACTTAGCCTCGCCTTATTAGAGCCAGCAGCAGCATGTTGGCAGCGCTTATCACTGTCTAAACGCCTTATCAGTGATAAAGTTGGATGCATAAATGTGACAACTCAAGACTTCCGTGTGTTCTTACCTGGTCATAAGAGACGATAAGCCTTCTTCCCTGCATGTAACTGATGTAAAGAAAACAATTAACAGTGATTCCAGTTTAAAGGCAGGCTCCAGTTTACTGGTCAGGCTACATTTAGGGATTTTTAATTTATTTTTGTTTACATTTGTGTTTTAAATTGTGGCTTTAAATGTAGCCTAATTGAATGTGCAAATGATGGTAAATTATGTGCAGGACTTGCACACGCCACGAGGCAGACACAGTGAAGATCAACACATACGAGTATCAGTGGGCTGCACACAGCGCCTCACGTCCTGCAGCACACACACAGTGCTGCGTGAGGGGTGCACGCTCTCGTCGGCTCGCGCTGGGTTAGTGATCACTGCTGCCTCTGTCTCGGCTGACACCAAACGTGAGGGCTGACTTATCAGTTTAACCCAGAACATCATCTTTCCCAAAACCTAACCGAGGAGTCGTATTGCCTAAGTCTAACAAAACTGCAACCGAAAAGTGAAATGATCCACCATCCAAAAAGGTTTTCCGGCAGGAATCCTCTCACGAAACCTCCAAACTGTCTTAGATGGCGGAGTGAGCAGCAGGGCAGAAAGGCTCAACACATGCTGGTCCCTCTGCTCTCAACAGTGTGCAGTATGCTGCCCATGCTTGTTAGCAGCTGGTGTGTGTTGAATTTATGTGACTTGTCTGTTCTCAATTGTTGACTCAGCGTTGCCACCATAACCAATGTGGTGCAAATATTTGTTTGTTGTTGGATCTATGTTTCAGGTAGTAACGCAGTGTTTTATTCATTTATTTTTTGACACTTGCAGGCCGTGAAACAGGCGAATTAGTTACTTTACAGATTACTTGTTTTAAAAAGTAACAAAGTTGGATTACAAGTTACTTTATTAGTTACATTCAGCAGGTGAAGTTCATGTCAGGAAATGCTGATTCACAGAGATGGGTTGAACCAAACAGGCTGGCAACCTTCATGGCTGCTGTGCACACACCACTGTGCTTTTCTGTGTCAACAAGGCGCCAAAAGTTTGGTGCAGCCTGGTAGGCTTTGAGGTGGAGGTCATTCTGCAACGTTACGATTTCAATCTCCACGTGTCCAGCATCCAAATTGAACGTTGCACTCAGTTGCTCAGCAATGTCTGTTATGTCCACGTTGATGAAAGGATTGGAAATGAATGATACACATGGCTCAAGCTGATCAAGGTCAAAAAAACCTGTTCTCATACTCTTGCCCAAATCTGTTTATGACTCGACAGGACTTTTCTGCAATTTTGTCAAATGTCTCAGATGCAGTCTGTGTGACTGCACAGAGGGAAAGTGCAACATTTTTCTTCTCTGTAAATGCACAGAGAAAATGTTCATCATGGCTTTAAACGCATTTAAGGCACTTATCATATCAACAACAGTCTTTGCCTTGCAGCTCACAGTTCAAAAGGTTTCGTTTCCCAGTAATATCTATCAAAAATGCAAGGTCAAGTGTCCACTCTGTGTCCTCTAGCAGCGAGACGTCTTCAGCTTTGGACTGCATGAACTCTTTGATTTCACTCAAAAGTGACAAAAAAGGAAGTAAAACTCGTCCTCTGCTCAGCCATCAGATTTCTGTGTGTAGCACAGGTTGCCATATTCCGCCAACATCTCCTCCGATAGCACCTTAAATATCCTGTTGCTGTTTATGATTTTCACAACGGGAGTCATCGTTGTACACCATCCTTATAAAGACAAACAGCTGCGCTGTTCTGCTGCTGTCCACGGACTCGTCGCACTGGATGCTAAACCACCTGCACTTCGCCAGATCCCGGTCCAGCTGCTCGGCCAGGTTACCAGACGTAAGTGACACTCGTCTAGTCGTCGTAGATGTCCCCAGTTGGACATCGGTGAGAGTGGAGCTGAGATCGGTTCCATTTTTCTCGTCTTTAAGTACAGTGTTAGCAATTATCATCATTGCTTCTTTGAAAAATTCTCCGTCTGAAAATGCCTTCTTCTTCTTTATCAGAAAATGCTCAGCTCTAAACGAGGCTTCGGATGATATTTGGGAGTTTTTCGCTTGGCCACGCTTAAACTTTGTCATGCGCACAATGCTCACCTTTGAACTAGAATAGGTCAGAGTTTGACTTAACTTATCTAAACTTAATAAACATGTTTTTAATTCTTTTATTTTTAAGATATTGTCATTTTCAAAGGACACGAGATGTCAGTGACGAGGGAAACGTGACCTCATGAATAAATCTTTGATGTATGGTCCCGTCTGTGAACACTTCTGCGTGAACATAGATATTTATTGCCGATGGCGGCCGTTTAACAGTGAGGACAACGTTTCCCATAATCCAATGCTACACTTCACCGTCATCAAGCTGCGCCTTTTGTTTTCACAGTTGTGATTGTTTTGGCAGAAATCAGCTCAAACTGAATAAACACATTCAATAATAAAGTAAGTTGTCTGAGGGAGAACATGCACAATGTGTTCAGTGCAAACACAGTGAATGATCAGGACCAACTGTCACAATGCAAAAATGCAGGAGAGCGACGCCAAGTCTATAAATAATATGAATACGTCTATAAATATCCAGATTTTCTTTTCACACAATGTCAGAGTACCGGATGTACTTTTACAGCCAGTTTTGGATCTCCACTCATTTCTGCCTGTTCTTCAGTTGGGACAAAGTGTCATTTGCAGGGTAACAGCTGTCTGATGGCGTAACAGATTGCTGCCTGTGTTAATCTAAGCTGTAAGCAGGAGGAATCGCTGCCAGCTTAATCTGCTCATCGCTGCTGAAGCGGGGGCCCGCCATGCAGCTAGGCAGAATTAGGCTAGGCTAACACGGCGGGCAGGCTGAATTATTGTGGGGTGAGGCTAGCCGCTAAAGCTATGCTCCAGTCGCCTCAGATAAAAGCCCGGATCTCCAGATGGTATCTGGGTGTTACACTGACCGGTCCATCAGTGAGCACCGCTGAAAGCTTTAGCCACACAAAAGGAAACAGACAGTGTTCCCCCCCGAGCCTGAACTCATTCCTGCTGTTCATGACATCTAATGCCACGAAACTGCATCCACGCCAATACACCAGTCACTCAACTGTGCACACAATGAAAAAGTGACAGCATTTAAATACAGCAGCAGTGAGCCTTAATCAATGGATTGTTACAGCTGTCTTTGATGTCGAGAGCTTGATACAATCTTCTAATTGAATCTCCACAGTTCTGACACCGAACTATGGCGGCAGCAGCCACAGCGCTCATGGTTGGAAGATATCACGCCGTGTCAGTTATTTTAAGATTTGCGGGGGATGGTAGTCAATCATTGGATTCATAGTGTGACTTTTTAAGAGCGTCTAAACGGAAAATAAAAGCTGTTATGCGTGTTTGTGCACATCAATGATGCCTCAGTGTTCCTTTAACCTTTTCATCAAGACTAAAAGATTAGAGATTGCTCCAGTGGCAAAGCTCCCAGAATGAGTCTGCAACAGGGAGCCGCTGGAGGAGACCCAGAGCTGGTTACTGTCTCTATATGAATAAAGACATATGAAGTACTGCAGGACATTCACCTTCTTTTCAAAGCTTGTATTCCTCAAGGTCATGTTTACTGCCGGCTCCACGATCAGCCCAACTGTCCTCTGGCCTCACTTCCATGTACTGAGAGATGGTCAAAGAACATGTTCAAATGTCATCACATATCAACACATTAAGCAGTTGACATTTCTGCCTTTTATAGAGAGCAGAGCTCTTGTGGAGGTCATGTGGTCCACTCCACAAGTGTTGATAGGTTTGTGAGAATTCTTCAAACACTCTTGTATTGTTTGTATCAGAACCTCAAAACCAAGGATAGGTCTGAGCTGCATTTTATTCAATACGTAACCATTAAAATTGCACCATTTACTCAGCTGTCATGACCACATAGGTCGACCGTGGAAGCAGCTTATCACAACACATGTTCATGTTTCTTGTCACCTTGTGGCTGTTGTAATTATTGCGGCACTAAAAGAGGAAGTAAGGCAAGGTAACAAGACTGAGGAAGTCAGGGACAATTGTTTCCTCTCCACTGTGAAACCAAGTGTAAATTAGGGCTGGGAGATATGGTCAAAAGTGTGATCACAACATGTTTTTGTTTTTTATGTTGATCGATGTCGATAATCATTACGATATGTATTTAACAATAATAATGATGTTGAATTTATAGTTTTAAGTGTATTCTGCTTAGGACAGAACTCAAAACGAACCAGAGGGTTAATTATGGCTTATAAAATACTATTATTTATTGTCAGATATTAGATGACAAACATTCAACAGTACCAACCAACCGAATGGCTTTAGGTTAGACACTGAATAAGTAAAATTATGAATACGTACGCCAAATTGCTTGTTTCAAACATGTCTCAAAGATTTTAGAGGTAGCAAACTCAACTATACATTGACTAACGAAAATAATAAAAAGTGTTGAGGATGATGACGCTACTCTATCCTGTGAATATTGCACAGTCTTAAACTTTCAGGTAGCTGTTCAGTTCAGGTCAGCACCTTTTGAGATGACGGAAGAGGTTGGCGGCGGGTGCTGACACATTTTGCACCTAATACTGGTCTGTCATTTGTCTGACTTCAGGTTGTCAGATTATTTTCACATAAGCAATGTGGTGGGAGTGGGAGGGGCCAGAAACACCCATCAACCACCACATGCATTTGTTCCTCTGCCGTGCGATTGGCTGTTGGTGCAGTGTTTTCTAGGAAGACAAATTTATCATCGTTGTCAAATTTTGAAAGTGAAAATGATCAAGATCATTTTATCGCCCAGCTGTAGTGTAAATGGTGAGTTATTTTAAATGACCTGACGTACATAACATAACTACAGTTATGCACGCAATGCTAGTATGTTTGTATAGGAACGTAGTCAGTTTAACCCAAACCAGGATGTTAAACTGTGAACATATACTGAAGGTCCACTACACCTTTTCCTTGTTACGTAGCAACAGTCATATTGCCTTGAGAACGGTGATATATATGTTGTTCATGGAGTCACTGGTAACACCAACCCTTCACTCATGTATTTTGTGTTGCATACTCATAGCCAGAAATTATGAGGATTTCCACATTTCTGAGAGTCCCTGAATGAACCATGTGCTACAAACACTTCTGTGTTACATGGCTCATCTACGCTAAAAAAAACATTCGGTCAAAACTGATTTATTAGTCTGTCGTTGTGGACGAAGCATGAAGTCCCTCAGCTGCTGCTTGATTTGCTCAAGAACAAACTAAATACTTAACAAATGTGCGGCGACAACAGAGCAATTCTCAAAATGCAAATAACCCGCTCAAATTAAACTCTCTAACCGCTCGTAGCTTTTAAAGCACGGCAATGTCATTAAAGCGGGACGACTGATGAATAATATGATATAATCATATAATCTGTATCTGTTGTCCTCAGCCGCTTCATATTGTATCAAAAGCTTTTTCCTGCAGTTCATTAAATCCCAACTCACTGCTGGAATAAATGTGGGCAGCGTTCAAACTTTACGTATCATCGCTTGATTGTGTTGACTGTGCTGTTAAATCCCTGCAGCCATGTGAGGTAGCTACTACAGATACTGTATATCCACAGGTCTGCAGCCTCTGACACACAGGTCCCCACTGGTCACGTTAAATCACGTGTAAATGACACCCGGCTCCTACGCAGTCACCCTAAACGCCTCAACACACCTCATTACTTACTGCTGTGCCTGTGCACGCAGGAGATGTTCAGTTCTGTGTCACACAGCCTCCCGCCTCAACTTTCTTCTGGCAGAACTGTATGGTTTTTTTTTTTCTTGAAATTCATTAGGGTGCAAATGCCGCAGTCACGTCAACGACAATATGAAGTGAATATTTATGAGGTGAGACGGTGGAAATAGCAGCGGCTTGATGCCATCGTGCGGGCATTGAACTGAAAAAAAATAATAAATAAATAAATCTGTGCTGCCTGTGGATTTCCAGCACGTTGGGCTGCTGTCCCCCGTGCATCACTGTGATTGGCCTGCTGCTGTGTCACCACACCCTCCTGTCTTTATTCTAGCCCACCATCAGCAGGGTCAGACTCATCTAATCCTTGGTAATATAAAAATATTGATTACTGCAGGCTTTAGGTCAGATGAAAGAGAAAAAAAACACACAAACAGTATGATGATGTTCTGCAGGACTGTGGGATCATGGGAGATGATCCCACAGTCCTGCAGAACATCATCATGCAGGACTGTGCAGGACTGTGGGATCATGGGAGATGATGTCAATCACACACAGGCACAAATGCTCAAAGGTGACCCACCATCTGATGTCAGATAGATAGATAGATGACCTGGCTCAGTGACCAGAGCAGTGTAACTTTAATGGAGGGTGGATGATATATTAGAGTGACAGGCGGTGTGAAACAACCCCACCTCTGACTCTATGACCTCTGGTAAATCCTCAACACTGCTAAGCCACCGCATTTTGTGAAAAGCACGCAGTGGCTTTGGTGCACAGCAAACAGATCATAACATGAGTCTCTCCGAGCCCATACATCAAATGATCTGGCCGATGGCTTTCTCCCTCGCTCCCCTCAGAGTGGATTATCAACAAGCTTAATGTGTTATCTTTCCCCGGATTAAAAGCAATAATACACCCCACACGTTAGCCACACTCCCCCTCTGTCCACTGAAGACACGCAGCGTCTGACTTCATCTACATCTTTTTAAATGCGCACTGCACAACCGTGTGATTTGTCGTAGTGGCGACACGGTTTGTGCTCATCGTTAGGATTCTAACAATAATACCAATCCGATTGATATTCCTTATCAGCTCGGTTCTTTTTCATTAATAAATAATCGCTTTTTAAAAGACATGTTATTTGAAAAAAGACTCAATTCAGATCGGTAATAGACTGAATATTTTGAATATATGTGTGCTGTTTCTAGAGCAGCAACAGTAATATTTACAACAGCAAAATCATTATATGTCCTATAGTATGTCAGTAATCTGATGATGACATCAGCAGTCCTGATCAGTCAGGATATCTTAACCTTCGGACCATTTCTTAGAAATCCATATGAAGCTGGTGAGTTCCAAAACTATGTACATACATTAGAGGTGGTTTGAGAGACCCTGTAATTGACTTTGGGTTGTCTGTCCTGAGGATGGAGATATCCATCATCCACTGTCAGATGTCTTGGCAGCGACTGCTCATGTGGAGTCTGAACAGTGACACCCTGCATGAGGAATCTGTCTCAGTGTTCTTTACCCTTTTCAGTGTGCATCCTCATTAAAGCACCGTTTACAAAGTGGAACAAACAAGGGGCTCACTCACTGAAAACTGAGGCATTCCAGCCATCAAGTTCGCTGTCAGGTCAGCCTCCACGGCCAAGGTGTTGCCTTATTTATCTCCTGGAGGCTCCTAATAGAAAACAATTCACGCACTCTGGGCTTCCATGCTTCATATTCTCCACTTAGCCACATGCAATCCGACAGTGTGTGACGCAGACTGCCGTGATTGCCAGCACTTTCATGCTGCCAGGGAGATAAAGCCATTCGAGAATCAAGCTTGAAAGATTTAAAATGAGGAGGGTGATGTAACTCACACCTTCAGTTAACCCGGCGCTCTGACTCATTGTGCCGACGACGGTCTCACTGATCAACATCAGATAACAGCCTTTCATTTCAGATTTTACTTTGCTGTTGGATTTATTTACTGGTAGATCTTATTTCTGGTTGCATCAGTCACGATGACGTCATAGGCAGCAGAAGTAATCGCTGTAACTTCAGAACGCAGCTACATTACTGCAGATAGCGCCAAGCCATCAGACAGGTTGTGAACCAGCCCGAGGGTTCCACCTGCTGAGGCAGCTGAGCTCACTAGTTGATGATGTGGCCAGGCTTCCTGTAGAGCACCAGTGGCCCACGGTTTGACCAATGAAGAACTTCTGGAGCCGTCTGAGGAACTTCTGGCAGACACCGCCGCAGTTCAGAGGAGATGGCCTGTGAGAAAAATGACTGCTGTTTGAAAACAAGATGGTGGCTCCTCCAGAGGTTAGCGTGGCTGCTATAGCATAGCAAAAGAGAAGAGTGAAGAACAGCACTGAGGGCTTTTCTCCAGGAGAACATGTCTGCACGCTTCTCTTCACCGACTTCACTGAGAGTCTGATTTTACAAACCGCCGGTGTAATTTAGCCTGCGATGAATGTGAGAGACGATCACCTGCAGAGCATCTTTGCACTTGCCCTTTAACAAAGAGTTTCCAGCGGCCTCTCTCCACACGGCCTGTGTATTAAACCGTCTGGTGAGTCAGGTTCAGTTCAGAAACCTGCAAACCTCCATCACAGTCCAAAACTGTGTTTTCCTTCAAGGACAGATTTCTAGTGGCTTAACAAACACAGTTCGTTTCAGTTCGACCACCCAAATTTAAAAAAAACAGGTTTAGATCATCTCAACTTCATGCTTATTTAAAAGCTGCCCGATCATGTGAGTGCGGGAGGTGACGGCAGCTACAAGAGGTAGAGCCAAGTCGGGATACACAATTGTTTTCTTTCTTAGAAGCAACCGGATCATTTCACTCTGCTCTGGACGACAACAGGTTGCTCTATACGCTCTCAGTCTGTCAGAGGTAAGGGAGGATTCACTCTGCCTCTTTCATTCCGATGTAGAGGGATAGATAGATAGATAGATAGATAGATAGATAGATAGATAGTACTAAGCCAGTAGCCTACTGATCTGTTATGGTGCAAAAATATTATTCAATAGAAAAACAGCGAAGGGTTTAAACACATCTGGAGGGGGCAGCCCTTTGTATCCGACTCTTTATACTAATGCAACTAGAGCCGTGTATCCTCTGCTGGGACTTTGTGCCAGAACCCGGCTATTTTTAGTCCCAGTTCCACTGTGACCTCCGGCTGCACGCGCTGCCTTTCTCTGAACAATCACACTAACAGGGGGAGGACTGACATCACTTAACGACAGATTCATCCCGCGCCGCTAACGAGGTACAGCTTCAGAGGAGGAAGGGTCAGGAGGTCTGTTCATCCCATTTCAGAGCAGAGATGCAGGTCTGTCTTAGCTTCTAGATGTCTCGATGACAGAGCGCTCGAGTCCGACGGCTTTCATTTGAGAACTCAAAAGAGGTGCAAGAGGGACGCACTTCTAAGCCACTCAGCGACTTTCTAAGCACTTCAATGAACAACGCGAACGTTAGATCCAAGCCATGACCTGAAAAGATATAGACATGCAGCTCGTGTATGAAACATCCTGAGTCATGTGGAGGCGGCAGACGCTTCATGCTATATGATGATTCCAGGAGAGGATCATCTTCCAGTCTTTCTCTTGTCTTTTTTTTTTTTCTTTTTAAAACCACTTCCTGATGAATGATGGATTTGGATTCATACACGAGGTCTGAGGAAGCCTGTTGAATCAACTTTGATACCATTTTCATTTCTGACCATGTATCACAACTAAGACGCTTCAAAGAGAAAAATCTAGCAGCATCTTCAGTGTCTGTGTGTGTGTGTGTGTGTGTGTGTGTGTGTGTGATGATGAATAAATGCACAACAGGAAAATGGTGCATGAAAATGTAGGGAGCACTCCACACCTACCTCCGAATGCTGGCCTCATGGTGAAGTCATGGTCGTCCACTTTGAGCAGATGCTCTGTCTTCACTTTGCGAGACTTGGTCACATCTGGAGGCTTCTTCGCCAAGGAGCTGGAGGAAGAGAGGATTCTCTGTCAGAGGAGCTGAACACTGAGCACTTGACTCAATCTGCCGGGACAGCTGGGGACAAGAACTGAGACTTGATCCTTTTCTCCTCAGCAGAGTGAAAGTCTCTCCCGTTCACATTGCATCCTGAACGTCTAAAGGAGCAGCTGAGAGCTCAGCCAGACACTGATCATCATATCATGATGGAGGAAATGCTAATGTGCTTTAGAGATCAACGCTCTGTTCGACAACACAGTCACAGTGACTGGAGACACGCTCCTCCTAAAACTCTATTTGTGTCCTTGGCTGAATCGACTGTCGTGCTGTGATAATTGTCGGAGCTGTTTTGTGGGTCTCGCGGTGATGTGGTGTGTAGAGCACACGCTGTGTTAAATCACCCGTCTGGACAGACAGATAAATGTTTTCTCTAACAGTTAGCAGAACAGGAGAGACAGACGTGTTGCCCTCCCTGACCTTGTGTCCACTCAGGGTTTTGATATGTTTTGCATGTTGCTCTATCTCTGGACTCTGACCTTCCTGATTTCTCTTACAAAACATTTAACTGAGAGCAGTGAGAGGGACTAACAGTGGAGATGATTCTGTAGTAGTAAGAAGTCTGACGACTCACTGCTGCACACTAAGCCAGAGTTTCGTCGTTTTGTCTCACACACTTGTTGGACTGCAGTTTGTGTTTCACATGATGATAATTTGAAACAGATATCACTCAGTTAATGATCAGCAGTATTTCAGCTGTCAGTATTCTTGTGATTGGTGCACACACACGGCTAACACTGACATTTAAAGCTTTTTCTTGAGCCCTACAATCGCTCTCTCTCTCTCTCTCTCTCTCTCTCTCTCTCTCTCTCTCTATATATATATATATATATATATATATATATATCTATATATATATATATATATATATATATATATATATAGAGGGCTGCTGCTGATTGGACTCTTGTGTTGTTAATTCAGTCAGTTCTGTCCCTGGGTGAACTGAGCTGGATGTATTGATCCTCTGATGGTGGTGCTCACTTTGGGTCTGTCTGCTTGTGATCTGGAAACAACTGATCCAGATTCAGCACCACTCCCCCCCACCCCCATTAGGAACCTTTAGTCTGCCCATGATGTGACGCTGAGACGGACCCTCTACACCCTTTACATTTACATTTAGCAGAAGCATTTGTCCAAAGCGACTTACAATAAGGACATTTATCACAAGAGAGAAACCATGACATGCCACCGTCGATAGAGCAGAAAAGAAAAAGCAGCAACAATTTTCCAGCCCTGGTCTGAAGATCGTAGCTGCTGTTTATCAAGGATACCTTCAGTACATCGGTGCTTAGGAACCACACACCACAGCAGGACTCTGGTCTTCCAGAAAGGAGCAGCTCCTGCAGGGCCACATTGATTTTCAGTGCTTCACAAAGCAACACACGTCCTTTACAATTCATGCCAATGTGATGTGCAAAAAACAACCTGGAGCGTGCAGCTAAAAGTGGGCGTGGCTATCAGATACTGGAGGTGAGTGTCACAGGGAGCAGCACCTGCGCTCTGCAACACTGACAGTGACGCTCTGACAGCCACCCAGCCCTCCACCGCTGGGAGGTTCTGAGGCTCTCTGCCAACACTGTGACAGACAGCAGCCATACTGCACACGGCCACTAGAGGTCTTTGTGTGCCACATGGAGATGGGGGCCGCTGTAGGGCAGGTGGTGCTGATGCTGTCTGTCTCTATAAGGACGGCTCCCCCCTCTGAACCCACACTCCTCCTGATGAGCAGGTCGCCGTCCTGCAGGCAGCCTCTCCACCCGCGTGTGTGGGCGCTGTTTTGGCAGAGCGCTTCTCTCAGATTTAACTGCAGTCCATCCACTGTTTAAGATACAGAGCAGGCAGATTTTTTGCCTTCTCACCATCATCATCTCCACTGCTCTACTCTTGCTGCAACGTGCTGACATGCAGATGGCCACTTTCACTATTCACTTTCCTGCATCACAGCCGATGGAGAAGAGGAACACCTCGCAGCCACAGATCTCCTCTCCTGACCACAGACACGCACACAGAGCAGAGTTCACACCTGAGCGTGGACACTGAGAGACAAGACAAGGTGTGAGGCTCAGCCACAGCCTGTCCTCAGTGCACCACTGACCATCAGCTGATATATCTTATACTCTCTGACTGACTTCACTCGTTGTTGTTTTTTTTTTTAAATTCAACGTTTCTTTTGGGAAACGTTAAAAATAATAATAATAATAATAAAAATAAAGATTTCACCATTAAGTCTGATAATCAGATTCTCTGAGTTTTGGACGGAAGGAGCAGTCTGAACACGTCACTTTGCGCCCTTTTTGACAGTTTGATGCCTCAGTGATCGATGGCGAAACCATCCGACGGACTGATCGATCACGAGAAGCAGCCCTGGCGAATACTTGTGATAACAAAGTGAGCTTGAGCTCCAGTTTTCTCCAGCCTGCAGCCTGCTGCTGCTGCTGCTGCTGCTTTCTAACGAGATGATGACAAATCAATCACAAACACTCAATCTCCCGCATGGAGCGACTCTCCGCCACTTACGTGCCGTGCTTCTGGGTCTCCACAGTGCCGGTCCATCTCCGCACCCGGTGGCCGTGCCGACGGCACTCACCGGTAACGACCAGACATAAGAGCAGAACGAGAGGTTTGGTCACATAAGGCATCTTGACGGCGCAGATCTACAGGTGAGTCTCTTGAAAGCTCCTCTCGCTCGGTTCATTCCAGCAGCGCGCAGCCGGCAGCGCATGGCTCTCAGCAGAGGAGGCTGCACGCGTCCTTGGTCATGGCATCAGACCCTCTCCCGCGTGAGGCTGCAGGAGTGTATGTGTGTGTGTGTGTGTGTGTGTGTGTGTGTGTGCGATCCCATACACTGTGTGCGCTTATCCTCACGAAAGAGAGAGAGAGAGAGAGAGAGAGAGAGACTGAACATCTGTAGCCTACATGCTCGGAGGGGGGAAACACACACACACACACACACACACACACACACTCTCTCTCTCTCTCTCTCTCTCTCTCTCTCTCTCACACACACACACACACACACACACACACACACACAGGGATTATTTGCAGCCTGACACAACAAGAGAGGCAGATTATTCCTCCCTCTTGTAAATAAAAACCTCATCACAGGAATCATGTTTCAGTCCTCTCAGGGACATGCCGGAGCAGTTTAAACGCAACCCCCCCACTTTCGCTTAGTGCAAGGCCGGAGCCAGGGTTCCTGGGGCCAGGGGCTCAGCCGTTCACCATGAGGGAGTATTAAGATGAGTTCCCGCATGGTTTTTAATGGCGCCGCTGCTGTCGGAGCCCCTGGGGCACCACACACAGCAGCCTCATCACAGTGGCAGCACAGATGAACTTCTCTCACGATGACGTCAGTGTTCATACTGTCAGCTTGATTTGAGCACACTTTCACTAACTGTCACTCCTCAATAAATGATCTGTGACACGTTTGTTAATAACCATTCAGTTCAAGTTCCCCTGCAGTCACAGCTGAATGTCAGAGTGTGGCAGATAGTGCAAACACTGCTCACTGCACATGATGGCTCTCTCTTTCTTCCGTCTGTCCACCGTCTCCTCGAAGCTGAACCGGAGACCGGTCCTGTTTTTTTCCACAATGTGAACAAAAACTGAAGGAAACGCGGCTCTACATCAAGTGCAGAGAGTCAAGATGAAGAGGCTGCTGTGGAAACGGGACAGCCTCTGTGGACACCGGACCAAGCAGCTGTCGTTGCTTACAGTGACAAGCGGTTTGAGTTCTCGCCAAAAGATGCGAAACTGAAACCAATCGGGCCCTACGAGGAGCTCTCCTTCTCGTGGCTGCCCAGAAAATGACAGAGTCGCCGGTATGGATCAACTATGCCAAGAGTTTTGTTCTAGCCGGGAGAAATGCAGAAAGCCAGACAGGACACCACAAAGTCCACCAGCGAGAAGTGGGTGGCAGTTTTCTAAAAACATAGCAAAGCCGACCGAGTGCACCGTGCTGGGCTCAGTCGCCTTTGCTGGGAGGCTTTTCTCTCTGATGGCCATCAAACAGTCTGACACCTGACAGGTGCAGCACAGAGCCGATCCAAAAACTATCTGTGAACTGTGACGAAGGTTCACTGAATCATTCAAGAGCAGCAAAAAATATACACGGAAGAACATGACTTGGTGAGTCATGTCTTCTTTTCTTCCTAGTTTTTTTTTTTTTTGCTGTAAAGGTCCAAATGTGATTTATCTGATCACACCACACTCACACCGCCGTGGCACAGAGCACCAGTGAAGCCCCTCTGTCCTCCCTGGTGTGGTTCAACATGTCCGAGCCTCCACCCACACCTGATTGAAGAGCTCCAGCAGTGACGCGTTTCTCTAAAGCTGACTGTGACGTGTCAATATACGGACTGACACTCTCTTTAAACTTTCATTCATATCTTACCAATCAGTTCAGATTACACCTCTCATATTTTTGAACCATTGTCAGGTATCTCATGAAAAATAAGGTGCGTCAGATGAGGCAGAGGTGTTATTTCAGGGTGTCAGTTAAGAAATAAAAACTCGGGTTGGACTGACTTTTATCAGATCTCCAACATCATCAGGATCGGGCCGTGAACATGAATGGCAGCAGCGCCGTGTCAGAGTGAACGTTGGCGCTCTGTGGCGGTGAAGAATGCCACAGACCAGGCTGCGACACACACAGTACTTACACAACGCTTGTTACACCCGCAAACGTAATAACTGCCCACAAACGTAATAAACCACAAACGTAATACAAATCTGCAGCTTTGAATGTAATAATCCCGCAAATGTAATAAATTTCCCACAAACGTAATAAAATTTGCCTACTGCAAACGTAATACTGAATTTCCTGCAAATGTAATAACTATTACATTTGCAGGAAATTATTACATATGTGGGAAAGTGAAAATCTGTAAATGTAATAACTTCCCACAAATGTAATATGAGACAAAATAATGATCTTTGTGGTTGTTGTTGTTTATTTGTTTACTTATAAACCTGCCAATAGTGACTGAATGTTGACAAGCAACCCGCAGGTCAGGTGGGGCAGGTCAGAAAGTGACAGAGCAGTGTTCTAAGTTATTAATAACACACACACACACACACACACACACACACACACACACACACACACACACACAGGTCATGCTCATAATTTTAAGGGCTATGGCTACAAGCCTATGCTGGTGGCTTATGAGAGCCAATGTTTGAACCATTTAATGTCTGCATATCAAAGGCCGGGGCTGCACAGTGGCCCAGTGGTTAGCACTGCTGCCTCACAGCTAGAAGATCCGCGGTTTGCGTCCCGGTTAGGACGCCTGGGATCTTTCTGTGTGGAGTTTGCATGTTCTCCCTGTGCAGCGTAGGTTTTCACCGGGTACTCCGGCTTCCTCCCACAGTCCAAAAACATACTGAGGTTAATTGATTATTCTAAATTGTCCGTAGGTGTGAATGAGAGTGTGCCTGGTTGTTTGTCTCTATGTGTAGCCCTGTGATAGACTGGCGACCTGTCCAGGGTGTCCCCTGCCTTCGCCCTAAGTCAGCTGGGATAGGCTCCAGCCCCCCCGCGACCCTGCAGAGGATTAAGCGGCGTACATATAATGTACAGATAATGGATGGATGGATGGATATCAAAAGCCAAAAACTTGAATAGATAGTCCATTCTTTGAAGTACGCCTAATGAAAACATTTGTCAAGATTTAAGACTGGTCCATGTTCTTTTTGATAGTAACATGGACCAAGACTGTCTGAACACTGACAATTAAAGACTTGCAAATAAATAATGACTGTAACTTAAATTAATCTACCATTGTAAATGGTTCAAACATTGGCTCTCATAAGCCACCAGCATAGGCTTGTAGCCATAGCCCTTAAAATTATGAGCATGACCTGTGTGTGTGTGTGTGTGTGTGTTATTAATAACTTAGAACACTGCTCTGTCACTTTCTGACCTGCCCCACCTGACCTGCGGGTTGCTTGTCAACATTCAGTCACTATTGGCAGGTTTATAAGTAAACAAATAAACAACAACAACCACAAAGATCATTATTTTGTCTCATATTACATTTGTGGGAAGTTATTACATTTACAGATTTTCACTTTCCCACATATGTAATAATTTCCTGCAAATGTAATAGTTATTACATTTGCAGGAAATTCAGTATTACGTTTGCAGTAGGCAAATTTTATTACGTTTGTGGGAAATTTATTACATTTGCGGGATTATTACATTCAAAGCTGCAGATTTGTATTACGTTTGTGGTTTATTACGTTTGTGGGCAGTTATTACGTTTGCGGGTGTAACAACGCTCAGTACAGACGTAGAAGCAACAAACGCCGGACGAAAAACCACAACAATGATGAATAACACACACTGACAGTAACGATGCTCTGCGTAACTGATTAGTTGCGTTCGGAAGGTGCTGACACTGTTTACCTGTCACAGCGCTGAGCACTCTGAGTTAGACCAGAAAAGTGCTGCACAAACACAGTCCATTTACCACTCACTCAGTTTTAACAGAGGGAGGAAGTACTCTCCGACTGCTCCCTCTCTGTTTGACGCTTCTCATCAATAGATACATTCGTTGCTGGTCTGGGTCTGCACATTTGATTTTTGGACAATGACATATATGCGGAATATAATCATTAAGATGATCCTGAAAAAAGAAACCTCACTCGTGCTGAGGACGAAGTGTGAAATGAGCTGCCTGAGGGACTGAGAACATTAATGAATGACTCAATGAAGAGTGAGCGTCGGTTATATCAGTTTTGCCAATTAGCCTACACACTCCACACTTCGAAGCAGCATTGTGACACTTTCTGACACCAGAATAACAGCTTCTGAATCATTTTGATGCCACAGTGTCACAGCGTCTGTCTCAGCCGCTCCACCACCTTTCACTTGTCCCTGCACTGTGTAACTTCAGTCAGTAGGGCTGGGTACTGCTCACGTTCAAAGTGATACCAGTTCTGACCGCACCTGGAATTCCATAGCGGTACCCGACGGTACCTTTTTTCTGTCTCACTCACTCTGCAATAATAAAAGAGTAATTTGAGTTCTAAGCACGGAGAAGAGTTAAATACAGTACATGTCACTCAGCCTCTCTGGGTTTTACCTCAGCAGCCTCATTAACATACTGGATCTGAAACTGGCAGATCAAATGTTTTCTCGACATAAACATAGAATAGTCTCTTCACGCATCAATGTTAATAATACTGGTAATGAGTGCCTCAGAGGCGGGGCGTGCTTATATATGTGCAACATGTGAACATGTTGTGTTCAAACCTCAGAACACTCTTGAGTATTCAAACTCATTTTATCCCAGCATCATATCATATGGCTACACAGGCTGCCCTCTACAAAAGATGCATTTTATGATCAGCTCACAAAAATCCTGAAAGAGTGCAATGACAGCAAAGATTTGGTTATCATGGGTGACTTGATTTAAATAGGGGAGACACGTTGAAGAGGAACAAGATTAAAAAGAAAAGTGTAACAGATAAAAATGATTTAGATCAGTTGATAAATGAGCAAGGAGGACTTCAAAAACCTTGTGTTCACAGTTGGATCTGATATTGCTCATGAACCAGATGGGATCACTCACAGTTACAGCCTGATAAGTGGCTTGTCTGATCGTAATCTTACCCCGGTTGCAATGAACTTCGTTAAAATATTTCATAATTCCAAAGAATCTAGTACAAATGTTTTCAACTGTATACCTGAAGATCGGAAAGTTGGACTTGCTAAAGAATTAATGATTTGAAATGGAATGACATCATCGCCTCTGGAGATCGTGCAACATATTTACTGATAAATTTAACTCTGTAAGGGCAAAACTTATGGAACAGAAGGAACCAACTTTAGTAGGAGACCTTCAGCTCTAAGTTGAAGGAAGATGATTGTTGACGAGACTTCTGTTGCTGACACCTTTTACTGTTTCTTTCTTGAGTCTGTAAATGAACTAGGTAGAAAGCTCACAGAAGGGAACTGGACATTGTTCCTACAACCACGACAGATCAGGTTTTCGATCATGTTTTAGCAAATACCACAGGAGCAAATCAAATCCTGAGCTCCTTAAAAAGTTCGATATGTATAGATGATTTCCAGTTTGACACCACGTTTATGAAAAAACACGGATGCTTTTGTTCCATCCAGTGTTCATACAATGAATCCTTGACGTCAACAGATTACTTTCCTCGCTGCCTTGAAACAAACCATTGTGACTCCTATCTATAAGTCTGGGAACCGTCATGAAGCCGAGTAGATAAGTAAGTGGTGAAATAAATAAGAAAGCACGGCAATTTAAAACACTCTGCGCTCACTCTTTATGTACAGTTAACAATAATCTGCGAGCTGAACCACTGGGCTCATGACAGATGGAAAACATATTCATGTTTTTGTTTTGACACTAAGGAAACAAATCAAACAACGCCAGACTTATCTTTTAAACGAGTCTGATATCACGTCTCTGGAGACACATACACCTCCAGTCTGTGCTCTTTGAATGGTCAGCAAAAAGAAGGATCAAGTACGGATCGTTTTGAAGGCAGCGAGTTCAATGGAGACAGATACAAATAGGTGGCGTCAGTGCACATTGCCCGAGGTTAGGGTTAGGGCCCTCTCCTCGCAGATACACAGTGGCTCAAGTCAAAAGGGAGCCACTGTGCTGCTCATCGTGTGCACACAGCTGCAGGCAGGGATTCATCTCTGCTCTGACCAGTCACAGGCTGCAACCAAGAGGCGAGACTCATGAAGAAGTCAGCAACAACAAACTCAAACGCTTTGAGGTAGGTTAGAGTAAGAAGTAGGTGAGGGGTCAGTGTCACTGTCAGTGATGTATGGAAGTGTATGAATGAAGTTTCTGATATGAGGTGAGTGGTGAGGGGATCAGCGGACTGATGTTTGGGCAAAGGTCTGGTTAGAATCACTCAGCAACACTTTGGCGTCGCACGTAACGTATAGTATATAGCACGCATTTAATCAGCTACATATTTTCATATTGCCAGTGCAACACAAGCTCACACCACCCACGGTGCAGCAGAAGCTCCACCTGCAGGACTGGATAGAGATGCTTACCCCAACGTGATGACTCACCTAAAAATCAGTGACTCAACATCCAATTCCCTTCATCTCCCACTCAGCCAGCACCCACTGTGCAGCCTCAGAGAATCGCAGCTTATCCTGGATTTCCCTGTCAATCAGCAGACACCCCCCCCACCCCCCCCCGCCATCAGACACTACACAGTCCGGCCTGTCGCCATCAGTGCCATTGGATGGGATGAATAATGTACCAACTCTGGTCAAGTATTGTTAGAATTCGGTTGAGACCTTATGCTTAATATAGTTTGTGACGCTCTCGCAGGCATTCTCATACTGATCATAGGTTTTGTCATGGTTACTGTGAAGCTGTGTACTGCCATGGGTCTCTTTACCGTAACACGTACGGTTCTTGTGAGGCGGGATATGCAGTCGTATTTGACATGCAGCATGCTCATCATCCGACCTTTACTAAAAAAAAAAAAAAAAAACAAAACAGATGAAGACTGACCAAAAACTTCTGATCTCAGTGGAGATCATTTCTACATGAGGCCTTGTCCGCACACCTGCTGACATTTAGCAGAACAAACATTTCCTCTGGCCTCTTGCTCACATGCAAACAGCATTTCAGGTCACTAAAACAGAGATTTTCACACCCTCTGAAGGGCAGAATTTTCTAAACTCTCTGAGTAATGAGCATGCACTTGAAACTACACAAATGTCAGACCGCTGGTTTGTTCACGCTTGGTCAGTTCTTTGTTTATACTGGGTCATGACCTGACTCCGCGTCTCGACAAATGAATAGGACAGGACGCGGAAGGCCAAAATGAAAACAGGTAATTTATTATAATAGACCCAGGAAACTGAATAATAAACTGTTAAGATGAGGCGTGTGTGTCATCAGTGGTATGGATGTGTGTGGTGAGCTAAACAAAATCAAAGAGGCGCAGGCGCTGGTGAGGCTGGTGAGGCTGATGAGACGGAGAGGTTAGAGGCCGGACCGTTCTGTCTTTCGGAACACTGGACCCAGGTGCTCCAGACCCGGCTGCTACTGTAATCAGTTTCCTCTGACAACCCGAGAGAGAGAGAGAGAGAGAGAGAGAGAAAGAGAGAGAGAGAAGTAGAGGATGTCAATAGCAAACCCACACAACACTCACAGACAGCAGCATGACTCAAATTCTACACGGAAAATAAAAATACTCAGCAGTGGAGAATATGCTCTATGCAAACTTACGAACAAATAGCTTGATGAGGAAACAATTGAATTGAAAAGAAAAAGACTCAATATTCCAAATCAAAGCAAGAACAAGTCCAGGCAGCGTGAAACTGTGTACAGTGGTCATTCAGCAAACAGTCAGCGGGCACGTGACAACGCATTAGGGATGATATCGACTGTTCCGATAATGTGCCTAAAGTCAAAGTCGGGCTCTGTCAAACCACAGAGCTGCTCAGGCAGGAGAACAGCACAACACTTTACCCGATCAGATGCCCGCTGACACTCATCTTTCCTCACAAAGTGGCTTTCCACACTTCAGTGAGACTGGAAGATGGTGGAAACATTCTTTGCAAAAGCTTTGATAGTTCCCCACTCAACCCAAGCACCACTCCAGTTCTTTTTATGGTAGTCGGCTGCTGATGCTTATCAACTGCCATAACCTGACCTGGACAGGAGCCACACTGCCGGGCACAGACAAGTCTATCTAGCAGATTCACACTGGGCTACACTGACGGTGAGGCCGGCTTCAGACAGTCGGTCAAAGAGCCAACAGGTGTACTGAAGGTGGGAGAGCCAGGAGTCACTGTAAAGGTCCATGTCATGCAAATAATCTGAACCGCCCTCCAGCCCCGACACAACCCAGTTCATCAGGCGTGACTGGAGCGTTTCTTGAACAGCATCGTGGTGTACGAGCACAGGCCAGCAGATATCTCCTGGGATTTCTTTGACTCATGCTGCAGCTAATATAAAAGTATATTTATGGTTCCCTTTATATATAATCCCTCACTGAGATGTTATCCCTGAGCATTTTTATAAGCCTCTATGTATTATACTGTTTCTGTAATAGTCTTGTAATGAGTCTTTGACTCTGACTGACTCATCAGTTCTCAGAGGGCAGCCGTGGATGTGCCACTGTTTTGATTCAGATTCGGGATTTGATTTTTCTTTTTTATTAGTTTAATTTTCAGATACCCTTTAATCAAACATATAGCCATGATTATAACCATATAACATATGGTAAATGGACTTCTATAGCACTTTTCCAGTCTTTTGATCACTCAAAGCTGCTTACAAGACCTGTCAAATTCAACCATTCACACACACACAGCAATTTGGGGTTCAGTATCTTGCTTTAGGACACTTCGACAGGCAGCTGGGAGGGATTCAAACCAGCGACCTTCTAATTAATAGACTACCTCCTGTGCTACAGCCAGCCATACAAATGACTTTAACTACAGTCGGTCAGAAATCACAGATTTTATTGGGGAGCCTGAGGACTCACTGTACAGAGAGCCTCACAACCAACATCAGTGAAAATAAAAGCATGGTTGCTGTAATGGGGTGGGACAGTATGCAGAGAGCGCCATACTCTGGTGGTGGTGGGAGGGAGGAGTGTGTGCTAACGTCCCTTCATTTGGCTGGAAGAACAACATCTGGCTGTGATTGGCCATGTGTGCAACTGGGCCAGACACGTCTGAGATGAAGCATGGTGGAACATGGCGGACAACAACAATGACAACGACATTTTTTGACGAAATGTCAGTTTGCAGTGTCGCCAGCAGTCAAACACTGTGTTTTCAGCGTTACATGCTTTAGATGATAATGACATGATAATTACAACCAATTTAAACAGAACAAACCCTTGCTGACTCGTTCAGGGGCTTTTTCTGGCGCTCTGGTGTAAGAAGCAGTGAACATCTGGAACATGAACTGAGGTTTCTGTTGTGGACACACATGTTGTTGTTACAGATTTATATGAAAGTCACAGATGACTTGGTGTACAGAGTAGTGTGCGCACCCGTTGTCCTGACCATACATGATTTTCAGGACTGGCTGCTGAAGTGGGGAGATTGGACAAGGTAATGTGCACTTGGAGCCTTTTCAAGTTGCCCACCATCAAACTGATATTGGTTGGAGGACGCCATCGGCGTGGCTTGCCATCGGCGTGGCTTACCAGCGGCGCTGTTTCTGTCTGGGAGAGTGCTGCCAGCGCTCTCATTTTTGTTTTGTTTTTTTCAAGTGCATTCAATACGATCCACAGCAGTCTGCTCGCTCCAATCCTGAAAGCTTTCATGATGACAAACTGGACGTGTAATTATCTGTGTGGCAGACCACAATATGTGCAGCTGAATGACGCTCCATTCAGTAACAATGTTAATTATATACTGAATGATCAATGAGTGTGTTAGAATAACAGCAACTAATCATAGCTTTCCCAGATGCTGTCTGCTCATGAATTACCTGAGCCTGTGAGCATCACCTACAGTTGATTACATCAGAAGAAGACAATATAATGTGAAAGTCCAGCTTATGTTAGGGTCCAACATTCAGGGCTTAGTCTGACTTAATGAGCACCTTGTACATCATGTTACAATATACTCATACATGATTGACCATGTGCTGTGTCACTCATTGTTTACACAGACATTTTGTCCACCAGTAGGCTCAAATTAAGAAAAAGATGCCGCAGAGCAGAGCAGAGCAGAGCAGAGCCGTCTCTGTGTTGTCTCTGCTCTCACTGTGTTCATTCACTTTGGCTGTTTTCTCAGAACTGAGTGGTGACATTGCACGAAACAAGTCATCATAAGTATCACACACACACACAGACAATCACCTGACTGATACCATAGGAGACTCGGAGACCGGAGATAGAGAAGAGGGTTCCCTCGGGACAGATTAGAGCAATTGAACTTGTAACAAACTGAATTTCTATATTTTCTTGTTCATTGTTGAATCGTAAAAGCTGCTTTTTGATGAATTCTGTCATCCTTATTTTTTTTTCTCTGTTTTTGTGACCAGTGTAAAAACGTTCCAGGAGTCAGCTGTGAAACAACCTTCATCTTCTAAACGAATATTCATAGCATCATCTAATAACCTTTTAGAATTTGAAAATGTAAACGACCATTTTCAGGGCATGAAACCATTGATCTGTTCATCTTTACGAATCCAGACACTCAAGTCAGACATTGACATCAGCGCTGAAATAAATGTTGAAACTGAAAACTGAATAGAGCGGTGACCTTAAAAACCAAATCAATGCTGTAAGGAAGAATCAAAGGAAGATCCTGTGCATGTCCATATTAGGGAAGCGATGTGAGCTGATCTGTGTCTATATGTAACGTTGAAGTTTTCCTCTCAACCAGTGTTGTGGGAGACTACCTTCCGTATCCGTTAAATTATTCCACTATGTGACCTTGGTAATCCGCTCAAAGTCCCAATCAGAGGAGAACCAGCTCAGAGACTAAGTCCAAATCAGAGGCGAGGCAGCAAGTCTTCAGTCCAAAAAGGTGTTTATTCCAAGAGAAGAAGTTATAAATCCATGAGGTACCCCGGGGCAACAGAGAAATCTACCCGGATCACCCACTTTTATACCTGGGGTCAAGGTCACTGACGCCCTCTTGGACCACCCCCCTTCGTCTTGATTGCACAAGACTGTCATTGACTATTTTCATTTTTGAGTGTATTATGTAAAAGCCTACAAAATATCTCATCCAGGCCCCTATCTGTGACCTTTGGTGAGCTGTGGCTGCACCTGTTGCTCATTCATTTGAATATTGTTATCATAAAGGGTGAATCAAACATGGGTCTTTTATCAGGCTCAAAACTCATTATTAGAGCATCATTTGGGACTGCATGGGACATTCCCAAATCTATTTATAGGCATGATCGTGACCCAGATTATTTGCCACTACACCAGCAAGTATGAAGTAATGTGTAACTCATGACTTTTTTAGTGTAACAGCCCCATTGCGGGTGACTGCAGAGGGCAACCCTGCAGTCACAGGCTGATTTTTGAGTCGCTCTCCAAACTCGTCTAACACTGATGCATTGGGATGGGCACCCGACCCAAGCCACAGTCCCAAAGCGTCAGCATTTGTCAGTATTTCTTACACACTGGACCTCTGAGTCACTATTAAGTGGTCATTTCACGACCTCTCACCGACTGGAAATACTGTGTGGCACCTCGGCGCAGCGTGCAGGATGATGAGCCGGTTTTGATTTCACATCAACGCTGCGTGGATTTTGACACCCTGCCGTTTCATCGGAAGAGAGGGAGCAATGAGGCACAAGCCAGCTTCCCTCGGTGCAGTGTGGTCGTCAACACACACGCGCACACACTCGTTCTTAGTAAAGGAAGTTCTGTTTGACTGCTCTCAGACAGATTCAGAAGCTAAATCTGCGTTCACATACTGCAGCAGATGTACTGTTAAAGTCTGAGTGAACGGAGAGTTACATTAGAATTGCATAACATAATGTCAAAGTGGAGTTACATGAACAGCTGCAACTTATGCTGACATTCTGCCTTTTGCAAGTACTCGGATGAGTCGCGGCGGCACTTGTCTTACAGTACACACTAAGCACATCAGCTTTGCCTTTGATGCAAATGGCTCATAAGTTTTCCTTTATCTCCATCATGTAACACATCAGTCAGGCTGACCTCTGCACGTTGCACAATAAATAACTCATGGCCAAAGTGTTTTAAATTACAGAGCTGTATTAAGGTTTAAGACTAAGCACTTTTAAACATCAAGAGCTTAAACAAATCGAAAGCATGAAAGTACACGTCAGACACGAGCTGGAGCTATGTAGCGCGTGAGAGCTCGGCTGCAGCGCTCTGTGCAAAGTGGAGAAACACAACAGACCCCCGATCTGAGAGAGTGGACAGATACTCGTGACTCACGATGGTCCGTGGTCGTCCAAATTAAACATGTCACTCAACTGAGGCACGCCGGGCAGAGCGGTGCGCCCAGGAGAGGCGGGCAGTCTATGATAGGGTCGGTGATGTCCCTGGAATGTGGTGAAAAACTCAGTAGGGGAATCAGCCAGCAGCTGAAACAGAGACCACTGTGACTCCCCACAGAAACACTGGCTAGCTAAAAGATAATACAGCCCAGTATCTCTCAGGTTTATACTCCAACTCTGACAGCCTCTTCTCGCCTTCATTACATCATGATGTCACAGTGCATTTGACCTCTGACCTTTTGCATATCAAATGTCATAACAGTTCTGAGTGGGACTGAGCACGTGCAGCTCTCAGCAGGGATCAGAAAGAGAATCACTTCATGGAAAATCTAAAAATCTAGATATTATTGATTTTATCATCCTCTGAAAGTATTCTGCCGCGGGATATGATCTGCTGCCTTCTGCTGCTCCCTGTTTTTGTGGCACGTTGGTTGATGATGAACGTGACACACAAAGGAAAAAAAAACAAAAAACTTGTCTACCGGAAATGCGACCGGGGTTAATCGCCTGTTGTTCATGTGTGGAGGAAGAGCCAAACACGTGATCGCTGGATGACTCATCCCACCTGAGCTTCAATGAACTATTAAACAATGCCTTACAAATAAACAACCTTCAACTTACCTTACCAAAGAAGAAAAATAAAAAACTTGAACATAACCTGGGTTTGGCAGAATTCTCCAATATCAACAAGCGCGTCTGGGGAGAGGACTGAGACAAATACATGTGAGTAAAACAGCGGTGGAGGTAAGAGAGAAGTAGGACAAAGGCTCCCGCACACTGTCGATGCTTGCGTGGAAATTTTAATATTGATAATTTTAATACAGGGACCTTCTTCAAAGACCTTCTGCCTGGCAAAGATCTTTGAAGAAAGAAGGGTTTTTTTTTTCAGAGCAGACTGACAGCCTGTATGGGGTTTTAGGCTGTGGAGAGAATAGTACTTGAAATACAGAGGGAGTGCTACACACAGCAGGCTGGAGAACAGCTCACTGGAAGCTGGGAACACCAGCCACTCTTATGTGTTTGTCAGGCCTCATGCCTGCAGCCCCCCCCCCCGCACCAATAACCTCTTTATTAAGTATCCTAACAAATGCACACAGCAATCATTATTCTACCGAAAGAGAACGGGGAGACGTGTTGCAGATGACCACGTAGCAGAAAAGACAAAGGATGTATGGGGTCAAGCGAAGAAATGCAACAACAGGACCTCAGGGTGAGACAATATTTAGTTGCCATAGTGACTTACTGTGGCATTAGACTTGCAAAATCTGCAATCAGCAAGGAATGAGTGTCCTGAGGCTTTCTCCGCGGAGAGTCAAATTCTTTTCATTATGCTCCATTTTCAAGAGAAGAGTCACTTAGTGTAAAAAAAACCAACGCTGATTCAATACGCACTTTATCTCCCACATGTTCTGAAACTACAGCCGACCACAACGACACTCGGACGGAGCTTCTGAGAGAGTTAATTAGTGTAATTTTATCTTCAGCAGTTGAGCTACTTATCGCCTGTTATGTAAAATAAAACACATTATTAATTATGAAACGGAAACAGACCTCCTAAAGCCCGAGAGAAGGATGCTTTCAATGCTAATATGTTCCCTTTCCCTCATGGGTTTCAGGATTTATATCAAGTCAAAGGATTACACCAAAATCTGAGAAGAGCAACAGAAAAGGGTAGAAAATGTTTTCTTGATCTATAAGGTACACTGAGCCTGGCACGAAATAAGTCTGCGCTCCAATGGACTACATAGATCAGTGTGAGTCTTTAGCACTACAATAACTTTAATCCACAGTTCATTGGCATGTTATATCACACATACATATCAGCAACAGCATCTGTTCATAGCTGTGTCTTATGAATCCTGATATGCATTTTTCAGTGACATCCTCTGGTAAAGAAGAGATCAAAGTCGTGCACCATGTGTTTTTAATGCAGCTTCGGTCTACATGTAGAGTCTTTAAATTTTGCAGGCGTTTGCACGGATCCATTCCGGCTCCTGTTGGCCGGGCTTCAGCCTGCAGAACGAAATACTGAAATCACATCGCTGGAGATAGTCGGACAAAAAGGCAAAAGTTCAGTACAGCGAAATTGCCTGCTGTGTCTTCTTTCGGTGACAGCGTCTATTATTCATATTCCATCATGTTATAATGACAGTGTGAAAACAGTGTGACCTGAGCCTCGTTATGAGTTTCATGCTTATTGTTAAGCTCAACTTCACATTTTTGCTCGCTGTCATCGGCGGCAGCAGGAAGCAGCTTTCAGCGATAACTCTTAGAGCCAGCAGTAGACAGACACACGGGCAACATGATGCTGAACATAGTGTTGAACATTGTGCTGCACTTAACACCTACAGAGACACACAACCTGAGAATCTTACCAAATACACTTCATGCAATATATAGGACAACATCTAACTACAGTTATCATTAGATACAGTCACCTAGACAGTAATATTTCAGTAAGAAACCTGGGACAGTTTTCATTGTTCGTTGATACTGTCGTGATGTAAAGCACTTTGTAACTTGGATTTAGGGTTAAAAGTGCTATATAAGTACTTGAAAATAATGAATTGTCCTGGCCAGCAAATGTCAGAGCACTGCTTCACCTGGCCACATTAGTGCATATCATAGAGATGATAACACACTCAGCAGGCTGTGTGAGTGCTCCAGGGTCCACGCGGCAGCCCAACACCACTCAGCCGAGCGTGAACAGGCCGTGTGGCTGCTTTCATGTGCTGATCAGAGCACTGTGACCAGAACCTCTCCACATCACAGCTGGAGGTCGGCTCTCTGGGTTCCTCTTGGGTATCTGGGATGAGTTCTGTGGAAGCTAGAGCAGCACTGTGTTAGACATCATTAGTCAGCAACCTTTAATGAAGTCCAACAGTTGTGATGAAGGGCTGTCATTTCCTTCTTCATTCCACCCACCTTCCCTCCGGTTAGAGATTTCCTGCTTTTCCTCCCAACACGCCCCAGAATTGGCTCTTATGTAGAAAGTTGTTTTTTTTTTTTTTTCCAGCAGGGAGAAAGTGCGGGTAAAATTAGAACTTCGCTGCAGTTTGTGTTGTAGTTTATTTAAGAGCCAGCCCCTGTAGCAGACCGCAGAATCCATGTACACCCACCATGTATCTGCCAAGATACGATCTGCACCTGCATTCATGCTGTTCATGACAGAGTGCAATAGTGCAAACATTTGTATTAGTATTGGATTCTCCGTCTTCTACAGTGGAACTGCCTCCGATGATTTATGCATTAGCATCTTGAGGTGCATCTGCACTGAAATTGGCTTTTTAGATAAAACACGGCATAAAGAAATATCCAGCAAGGTTTTAAGAAAAATTCTGGTCTCTTCTTTTTTTTGGCAGATTAGGTGGATTAGTGGGTGGTTTCTGATACTAACTGTGTTAGTGATGGGACATTACCATATTCCCTCTGGTGATGATTGGGCGAGCAGTGCCAGGCTGATTATTTTCTCAGATCTTTCCACAACCGCTGAAGAAAAAACTGTGGATTCCTTCATTCAAATTCATGTCATGACATATTGAACATCTGGGCATGCTCCCAAAATTCTGCCGTAAACTTATGAAATAAGTGTATAAGTGAAAACTCCTGCACATTTTTAATTCATGTTTGTAGATGATGGTCAGGTTTGAGAAACAGTGTCACTTGCGGCCTACAATGACTCACATTTTCACTCTTTCTACAGTAGACATGAGTTGTTTGTCCATTATTAAGTGAACGTACATGTTTAAATGACATAACTTATGTACATCACTCACATAACTTGACGTTCCTTACATCATTTATGTAATTAACATTATGACATTATGAAAGTTGTTATTTTAAGCCAAAGGGGAGCCAGAGGGTTTTACTAAACCTGACCAACTAATGGTTCTGCCTAAATTTAACCAAACCATGACTTTGAAAAGTTTGAAACTGACAGTGAGTCATAGTGTGTGAACCCTTCATCTGCAATTATTTCATTCTTTCTTTTGAAAGTCTAACTGGGTGTTTCATAGATGTTGAGCCTAGCCCTTCATGTGCAAAACTGACACTAGAGGGGTCGGTACATAGTTAGAAGCTTTGCATTTGAAGAATTAGGAGTCAAACCATGTCGCCATACCATCTGATTGATGTCACATATCAATAAATAGCAAAAAGTCTTTCATTATCTCACAAAATTGAAATATCAAAACAATTTGAACCTATGATATGATGCAAGCTCGGCAGCACAGTACCAGCCTGTCCTGTGATCAATGAATGAAATGAAAATGTATACAAGAGTCAGCCTCTCCGCCCTGCCCGCCAGTACTCATAGTGCTGTATATGGATTAAACAGTGATCAGGAATAATCTGAGCCCGTCTCCTGATTTCTCTCCCTCGCACTCAGGAGATCACACATGGCTCTCCCTGTTCACTGGTTTGTTGAGTGTCTACATATTGTTCAGTTATTGCCTATTCATAGTCTTCCTCCTCCCTTTGTTTATCACTACATTTTACTGGAGGTAAATCAGGTTTAATTTCAGGGGAATATGAAGATATATCAGAGAGTGCAAACATGTATTGTATCTATTTTAAAGTGTGTCTTCTGTGTGTTGCATCTACTGTCATTTCAAATACTGGATGGTGTACACCCTAGACTGTTTCTTTGAGGGAACACATCCCCTTCTCCTCCCTTTGTGCCATCCCGTCACAAACGCTGTACTGACAGTGATGGAGGCCAGACATACACAGGTCCCCTCCTGAGTGAAGGGGAGATTTGGCGCTGCAGCAGGATTCGGTACAGTGTGATACTTCGCCTACGGTCAGAGTGTAGGACAAGACAAAGAGCAGCAACCTTGGCATCCATATCTCTGTGTCTTCAGTTTTCAGAGAAAAACTCCCAATTTCTTTTGAAGACCTTTTCAATGTTCCATTGATTTGGCTGTGAAGCTATTCAAACACTTAACAAAAGAACGAGAGCCGAAAAAAGCCAGAACAGCCGTACCTGAACATACTGTAGTTCAAAGTCGCTTATCAAATGGTGAACGTTATGTTTCCCATTCTTTATCTCTTGTAATTGCACATTGAGAAGATACAACCTCCATTAGTTGTGACAGACTCACTACGATTAGTTGCTGCTATTCTAACTCTAGTTCTTTAGCTGCTAAACGCTCCACTATGCTCAGCAGATACATTGTCTTTCTGCTGTATTTGGTGCAGAAGTGTACAACGAGTTTATCACAGCTGCTGCCTACCGCTTTTGGAAAGCAGGATGATGACAGCCCTGAGACCAGATTAAACCAAGACAATCAACTGAAAAAAATGTTTTAAAGCTCCAAAGATCTTAACTGAACTTCAGAGCTGGGTTGGCTCTATTTGTTCATCATTAAGGATACCTCCTTTCACATTATTTAAAATCCCCAAAGAAGAAACTGCAAGACAGGCAAACTCTGTTTAAGGGCAGAAAACACCTTTTGTTAAATGGCGCACTGTGAGGAGGTGAAGTGAGAGGTAAACATCTCTCTGTGCCCTCTGGACTGTCTTCAGGCTGTGGATAGATGGATGCCTCAGTCAGTGACAGACAGGTCCCAGCAGCAGAGTTTTATTCCATTCACATTATTCCGCTGCTTCTTCTGATCTCCACTAGTTGTAAGCAGTGGGCCTCAGAATGTCTCTATGCTGTTTTGTACAATTTCACTAAAACTCTTAAATGTTCTGTTTTTGTTCAGCCAAGTAAAAAGCACATTTCTTTGTCCAGACAGATTCAGTTCCCCAGTTAGCGCTGCTGTTTCATTATGAAGTATAAGAGTTTGACCTGCAGACACCTGCTGCATTAAAAGAACAACATGGCCGACCTTCTCCTGCTTGCAGCTGAGTAGTTTAGTGAAAAAAACTGTGAAAATATAAAAAAGCACTTGTTTCATATATAAAGTAAAGGATCAAACTATATTGAGTTGCGGCTCACTTAAACTTGCAGTTGACATGATAGTGACGTGCTGAAGAAAAATCTCCTCTTCTCCAACTGAGCATGTGTTTGGATGTTAAAAGTGGAAATTGGAATAGACAGACGGCGGTCTCGGAGCAGCAGAGCAATAATAAAGACGGAAACCAATCACGCAGTCTAAACCTGAGAGGCTCCAGGTTTGGAAGTGACTCTGCTGCAAAATAAGAGGATTGAATAGCAACATAGATCCGCTCGGCCTCTCGGGACATCTATATAAGACCGTTAAGGTGTTCCTGCATCTGTGGGGAAATAGTTTGAGATAATCAGGAAACTTCTTTGGTGCCTTTTTTTAGCACATAGCCAGATAAATGGAGCCTTCATGGACATGGACCGATGACACATATAGGACATGAAAAAAAAGCACTGCTCGACATGATACAAGCAAAGAATGTATCAAAGGCTGATTGCTTTACTGACCAGGTGACAGCAGAAGCATGACAAACAGTGTTTAGCATTCTCCTTATTAAGGTGTTATTTATAACATTCAGCCACGTTTTCAATTCAGTTAAAATAAGAAATACTTCATTTGTCTTTCTGAAGGCATGTGGAGTAGCTGTTCACAGACACAAACATTCAGCACGTCAGGTACACAACACAGCATGTTAGTTACGCAGACATGCAAGTCAGTTAGACTAAACTAACTAATAAACTGAAATAAGACATTCAACAGTATTTACATGCACAACCCAACCTGCCTCAATGCTGCTTTGCCCAAACAGGAATAAAGCTGGTTGGGTTGTGCATTGAGAGGCAGCAGCAAGTTCGTGCAAATGTGCAAATGCAATCGAGTGGGAGGAAGTGAGATACGTGGTGACCATCAACAGGTTACTACAGTGTGGGCTCGGGGGTGGATGTGAGTTTAGGCCGTGGGAACAAAGGTTGCTCTCCTCCTCTCAGCTCTGCAGCCCCGGCAGAAGAGAGTCCTGATGGGAGCCACATGAACACAGCTGTTGCTTGACTTATCTGCCCCTTTGTAGCTAACGCTGCTAATACGAGGGCAGCCCAGTGTGCAAATTAAACATGTGGGTTAAAGCGCCGCTGTGCCTCGGTACAATTACACAGAGCAGCTAGCATGGCTGTATTGTAATTATCATAATCAAGCAGCGATCTCGGAGTCTGAGATTTGAAGCCCGGCAGCGGTTCTGTAGCAGTACTGCAGCGGTTCTGCGAATGGATAGCTGAGGCTCCAAAATCGCAATAAGAGCCCGCGCTGAAATGCCCAACCCTACGGCAGAAATAATCATGCAGTACAACAGTATGTCTCTGCAGCTAATGTCCAAGCCCTTGAGTAGTGTATAGGGAACATTTTTATATGGCTCACTAAGATGATGCACAATTAGGGGGCGTGGCCTCTTTGAGTGACAGGCACTCACGAGCTGTCTGCTTGGCTTCACCTCAGCTGTTTTTCAGTCACTTGATCTCTAGGCTGTATTGGTGGTGATTTTGCCTTTTGGATAATTCACATGTTTCTGTGTGCAGTTAAGTGGACTAGCAGAACAGAGTGGAGGGACAGAGGCCGGTGTTTGAATTACCCAGCAGCTCTGTTAGCGCTGACCGCCAGACGGCTGCTGGAGCTGGAGAGGGATCTGGAGGGAAACAGCAGGAGCCGAAGAGAACACAGTTTTAGTTTTTGATACTTTTGGGATTAAAAACTGCATTTATCTCCACTGTCGCTGCCATAACGAGCCTCAGAGGAGATCAGATCCACTGCAGCTCTCTGATTTGACGGCTGAAAAGGAGCAGAAGTGTGACGTCACAGTGCTTCATCAGCGCACAGGGAGGGGATGGAGGGAAAGACGGCAGGATGACAGAAAGAAATGGGCATCTGGTGAGGGTAACTTTGCTAAGCACAAACCTGCTAGTTGGGCTTGTTTAAGTAACTTGGCTAGCGTCAGCTCCACCCGCGCTCCACCTTTTTGCCCATTTTTGATTAGCCGTGAGTCAGGCAGTGTTAAAAATGTCAATTTCAACAGTTATCACACATGTTAGTACATATCGCTGGTTAATAATGAACCAACTGCAGGAAAGTAGCTCAGTGTTGAGCTGGGTTGATGGCAGTATTTATGCTCTTAGATGGAACCTGTTCCCTAATTGGGTAATTGTCAGTCAAAGTCACATGAAGTGATGATTTTACTTTCCAAAGTTTGTTTAGAATACACACAAGGAGAGCGTCGCACTTAGCAGGAACAAAAGAAAACAAACTATGTTAAAACAGCCCGTCAGTTTCCTCAGACCGGTGAGTGCTGCAGTCTAAAAACCATGGCAACAGTGTGCATCTGGTCAAAAAGACAAGAACAGAGTGTGTGAGGACGCCCCAGCTCCCTGTGCGCTAAGAGATTTTTCTAAAGACAGGAGGAGATTATCTCCCACACAGTTTTCTTGGTTTCTTTATTTAATTCATCGTTTGAATATCGTCTGCCTAAGACAAACGGTGCTACTGAGATTGTTTTCTTGTACAAAGACAGTGACAGCTGTAAGTGTGCGAATGAGTTTTATTTTGTAGGAATGGAATCAAAGCCCTGACCTGTCAGAGTGCTTTATGGAAGCCATATTGTTCCCATTGTTAACGAGGAAGCACGCCTCAGGAGTAGCCTTCCTGTCAGCTGAAGTGACTGGGTGGGTGGGTCTCTGATGTGATTGGATGGTGAATGTTGAATGAAATGACAGCTGATTGAGATAAACGGCTTAGTTGTCTTCCTTATGTTAAACCATTCGACCCTGGTACTTATTTATCTTGAGGACAGAAAAGGGAATCTAATGCACGAGACAAAGGCTAGAGCCTCTCATGCTTTAACCTCACGACCTTCCTACCCACCTCTCATCATCCCTTTCATCCACTGATGCTTCAGACTGAACACTCCCACAGTCTCAATCAGCCGCATTTCTGCTGTGTATTGTCGCTGCAGATGGAAATACAAATGAAGTGAGAACCAGGGATGATCAGGCCCACCGTGATGTGTGTCTGTATCTGTTCAGCCAGACGAATGTTCTGTATCTCAGACCTGGTGGAGGCAGAGCTGACCCCAAACCTTTAATGTGGGTGGATCCAGCGTCTTTATTTATGAGTTATTAGAAAACTATTTGCAGGACGTCCCCCTGGTTAATCATCAGATCAACGTTTATGATCATGGAAGTATTAAAACTATTTATAGAACAAGTTGTCTATAAATTTGGATGAATAAACTTCAGTCAGCTACCAATCAGGACTTTGTTCATCAGGAGGACGGTCACTGATACATTTTACTGGTATTACACTGTAAAAAGTATATTATCTGTACTAGAGACTTGTTTCAAACTCTCCTTTTCACTTTCTAACAGGAACAGAATATTAGACACAAGCAACACTGGCTCTCACAGTCCCTTTCTCATCTCATGGTCTGGGAAGAAAAGATGAGTTTCAAGTCTTAAGTCAGTGCTGTTCTGCTGCTCTCAGAGGCTCTAAAACCCCGTCGCCACACATCTGTCACACAGAGCTCATTCTGACAGTTTGAAGCAGAGGGACCAAATAGGTGAAAATATGTCATCAAGGTAAACGACACCTCTCACCTGCCTTCACTACGCGGTGAGATCTGGTTGCATGTACTCAGGTCATTGCTTCAGGCAGGTTGCCCAGCATTAAACATTAACACGGGGAACATTTCAGTACAACCCCTCACAAACTCACATGTTTTTGCACTCATGGCCAAGTTAATTCTGACTCAGGAAATATGGCTCAGGGCTAGTGTCAGCCTTATCAGAAGGAACGATTCCCCTGTTTGGGGAAAGATACTGAACCCCAAACTGCTCCTGATGTGCTGCTTGGCATCTTGCATGGCAGCCACTGCCATCAGTGTATGAATGTGTAAATTACTGTTAGTCTCTTTGGACAGAAGTCTGCTAAATGTAAGTCTGTCTTCTCAGAGTCCTGACTGGTGCTGAGGGAGAGTCAGTGCAGAGTTGTAGTAATGAGTCACATTTATTTGTTTGTTTTTATTATTACTGTCTCTGGTGTCAGTTTCAAAGAAATGAACATGCTGACTTTCAGAATCTCTCTGGACTGACTGCAGTGGGTTCAGATCCGCTGTGTGCAGGGTGGAGACTGACTCCTGATGGAGGAGTGGAAGCAGCTTTGGCCGTTCCCCTCTCGGCCAGTCAAGGTGTGACGACGCCCTTTTGGTGGGGAATGGCACCAGGTGGCGCTCACACTCACTGTGAAAATGCTCATTCTGGAGCTTGTAGGAGCACATTTCAATTTGATTATCCCAGAAGAGGCTTTTGTTTATTGGTTTACTGTCCAAGTAGCTGTCAGTGGACATCCCCTCTAGATTTACATGTTTTCTGTTTCTGTTTGTATGTAGGCTGGGCTGCCTGAAGCACGTCACTGCCAGTTTCTTTTAGCTGTTCGCAGCTCCTTCATTTGCTTTGCACACTACATTGTGTGAGAACAGTGTTTATCAGCAGCACACTCAACTCACTGCTTAGAGGATATATTTCACGTTTTCAGTATGAAACCACTGCAGACTATGACTTGGGTTAAATCTGGGGAAGTGCAGAGCCATGGTGTGGAGCTGAGTGAGGCTGAACCTCACTGTTCACACAGACAGATGCAGAGTGGTGGGCAACTGAGCGCTGACTGAGCAGCTGTTTCTGACATATCTACCACACATTAAGACGGATTGTTCATTTTGTCTGCCTCCTCACAGTCGTCAGTTGTTGGTCTTTTTGACCCTGTTTGTCTCGTATCCATACTGACAGCAATTCCCACTCCACTGGTGGAGCAGAGCAGTAACCTCTGTCCTGTGGCTGCTTGATCTCACTCCAACATGTCTAATGCAGCAGCCTGGTCAGTGGCCCTACACTTCTAAGTACCACACTGCAGTGACCCTCTATCATCATTTGTGGAGGCCTTCCTCAAGCGCAGCAGTACAAAGAGTGAGAGAAGTCTGAGTCTGTGGGTGGGGGTGGGGGTGGGTGGATGAATTGGTCATTCAAAGGTCTTCCCCCCAGCAGAGCATGTTTGGGTCTAAAGTTTTTGGCCCAGAGTCAAGGTTATGTAACCTTAATAAGAAAATGTACTTTAAACAGAGGGGGTGGCTGTAGCTCAGCGGGTAGAGCAGGTTGGCTAGTGATTGTTGGTTCAAATCCCAGCTCCCCTGGGGCTGAGCTAAGCTGCATGTCAAAGTGTCCTTGAGCAAGATCCTGAACCCCAACTTCCTGATGTGCAATTAACACCTGGCATGGCAGCCCCTGCCAGCAGTGAAGGCAGTGAAGGCCATCATCCTGTGATGAGCTGGCGACTTGTCCAGGGGAGCACCCTGCTCTCGCCCAGACAGCTGGGACTGGCTCCAGCAATTGCTGGTGCCGTAACTCAACATTCATATTTCATGACTAGCCACCACATGCTGGAAGACACAGTGAATGTGAAACTTATATGGACCAGATCGCTCTGCTTTCTACAGACATCACACTGTGACATCAGTATTTACAAAGGTCTATGGCCAGTTTAAACTACGTGAGTCACAAATGTGATCTTTCATATTGTGGTTATGTCATTCAAACAACCATTCTGCAACATTACTTCTGCATTATTGTGAACTTGAGCCCTGAAGCCTCACATTTCTTCAGTCTACTGACGGCTCAAAGTGCTTCACAACACTTGTCACATTCACCCATTAACACAGTGATGACAGAGGCTGCCATGCAAGGTGCCAACTGCACATCAGGAGCAGTTTGGGATTCAATATCTTGCTCAAGGACACTTTGACATGCCATTTTTTTTCTCATCTGTTCAGCAACTGTGGACATATTCAACTCGATAACATCTAGACCCGATAGTGGCCCTTGCAGTAATCCTGTGTGGACAATAAATGTCTGTGTCAACCTCAATGTCAGTCAACGCTGAAAAAAGGTATATGTGGAATTCAGAGATGTTGCCAGTTAAACCCTGCATGTGTGGACCTCGCACAGTACGTTGGTCTTGATCCACGTTTCCGAACATCCGCTGATGACTTCACCACAGCGAGGCCTTTTTAATCTGTGGTAAGATGACGGGCCTGATGGAGCCGGGCCCGGCACAGCGGGAGGCTGGAAGGTGCTAAAAATGGCAAACTAAGGAGCTTTGTGATCTGAATGGAAAAGAATATGAATCTGTGCAGAAAATCTGTGGAGAGATTATCAACACATCGTCTTACACTGTACTTATATTACACAAGAGTGTAATGATGGATAAACTCTGACCACCAGCTGGACTCTTTTCAAACCAAATCTATATGTGTGGACTGTAGACTGTATGCAAAAAAACCGTACAGCATATAGAGCTGCAGAAAGATGCAACTGTGTCTGTGGC